>NC_047107.1:29112946-29413647 GCF_902500255.1 Thalassophryne amazonica
ATTTTTTTCCCTCTGCTTGGTCTAAAAAAAGTAACCTTTACTGACTGCCACAATTTTTTTTCCTGATTTCTTATAGTGTTTCTTAAAGCCAGAAAGTTGCCATTTGAAATGATTTTAGTTTTGTGTCATGTCTGTGATCTGCTTTTTTTCTACAAAATTAAACAACTGAATGAACATCCTCCGAGGCCGGTGATTCCACAATTTTTGCCAGAGTTTGTAGATACAGTAGTGTTCAGAATAATAGTAGTGCTATGTGACTAAAAAGATTAATCCAGGTTTTGAGTATATTTCTTATTGTTACATGGGAAACAAGGTACCAGTAGATTCAGTAGATTCTCACAAATCCAACAAGACCAAGCATTCATGATAGGCACACTCTTAAGGCTATGAAATTCGGCTATTAGTAAAAAAAAAAAAAAAAAAAAAAAAAGTAGAAAAGGGGGTGTTCACAATAATAGTAGCATCTGCTGTTGACGCTCCAAACTCAAAACTGTTATGTTCAAACTGCTTTTTTTTTAGCAATCCTGTGAATCACTAAACTAGTATTTAGTTATATAACCACAGTTTGTCATGATTTCTTCACATCTGCGAGGCATTAATTTTGTTGGTTTGGAACCAAGATTTTGCTCGTGTACTGGTGTGCTTGTTGTCATTGTCTTGTTGAAACACCTATTTCAAGGGCATGTCCTCTTCATCATAAGGCAACATGACCTCTTCAAGTATTTTGACATATCCAAACTGATCCATGATACCTGGTATGTGATATATAGGCCCAACACCATAGTAGGAGAAACATGCCCATATCATGATGCTTGCACCACCGTGCTTCACTGTCAATTGTGGCTTGAATTCAGAGTTTGGGGGTCATCTCACAAACTGTCTACGGCCCTTGGACCCAAAAAGAACAATTTTACTCTCATCAGTCCACAAAATATTCCTCCATTTCTCTTTAGGCCACTTGATGTGTTCTTTGGCAAATTGTAACCTCTTCTGCACGTCTTTAATTTAACAGAGGGACTTTGCAGGGATTCTTGCAAATAAATTAGCTTCACACAGGCTTCTTCTAACTGTCCCAGCACTTACAGGTAACTCCAGACTGTTTTTGATCATCCTGGAGCTGATCAATGGGTGAGCCTTTGCCATTCTGGTTATTCTTCTATCCACTTTGATGGTTGTTTTCCCTTTTCTTCCACGCGTCTGTTTTTTTTGTCCATTTTAAAGCATTGGAGATCATTGTAGATGAACAGCCTATAATTTTTTGCACCTGCGTATAAGTTTTCCCCTCTCCAGTCAACTTTTTAATCAAACTACGCTGTTCTTCTGAACAATGTCTTGAACGTCCCATTTTCCTCAGGCTTTCAAAGAGAAAAGCATGTTCAACAGGTCCTGGCTTCATCCTTACATAGGGGACACCTGATTCACACCTGTTTGTTCCACAAAATTGCCGAACTCACTGACTGAATGCCACACTACTATTATTGTGAACACCCCCTTTTCTACTTTTTTTTTTTTTTACTAATTGCCCAATTTCATAGCCTTAAGAGTGTGCATATCATGAATGCTTGGTCTTGCTGGATTTGTGAGAATCTACTGAATCTACTGGTACCTTGTTCCCCATGTAACAATAACAAATATACTCAAAACCTGGATTAATCTTTTTAGTCACATAGCACTACTATTATTCTGAACACTACTGTATATATTTCAATATCTAGCATGCCAGTTATTGTTTATGAGGATAAGAATTGTCAATATAAGTATTTAATTCCATTGTGACTTTAATGTGTGTGCTGTGTACCACAAGTTCTCAAGAGATTTTTAAATGCATCACTGAATCAACATTGACTTGTTTGCGATCGTTTCTTCATCTGACTGGTGGAGCAGGTGGAAAACAGCAGTCAGCAGTGAACTGAGCCGAAGCCTGCGTCATGTTACACTGGTGCTATTTTAATTCAAAACAACACATTATGTCATTACTATAGAAATTGAAGCAATTATACAGAGGAGAGGGAGGAGGACAAGGATAATAATGCTGATGTGAACATCAATTATGTCCTTCCACATCCATACAGGTGGCATCCTGCAGGCACAGCAGTGCATCACAACCTCATTAAGGAGATACTCCACCCAAATCTATCTTTTCAGTATCAACCATCCACCCCCTGTAGATGTCAGAGGTAGGTTTAAAAGGCTTTATAGCTTACTCCTTCACCGCAAGTGACAGCTGCAGTCATCTTATCCATTAGAAAGGAGTTCAGTGACAAGGCAAAGGCACATCTTAAAATTTACCCAGTTTAGCGTTGCCATGGGCATCCTGACAACTTACATGTTGACACAATGTTCAAACATTTTTACCCAGAATTTATCTGGTTTCTTGTAAATGCAGAATAGTTGTTGTCTTGATGACTATACATAAAAGAATCCCATCACATGTGTTTTAGGCGTCTTGTTTTATCCCACTGATATAGTCTCACTGGCTATTACATTACGTACATACTAGTACAGGGTCGGTCTCCTTTTGCCCTCAGTACTCTCTTAGTTCTTTATGGTATAGATTTAAGAAGGTACTGTCAGCATTCCTTAGAGATTCTGGTGTATTGACACGACACCGTCGTCATGCCTTTGTCACACCATTACACCTCCAGCACCAGCCCAATAGTTTGATACAAGAGAGGATTTATCATGCTTTCATGTTGCTTATAGCAAATTCTCACCCTACCATCTTTGAGAAATGGAGAATCAGCAAATTCTACTTGTGAGAGGTGGGGATGGACTGGTTGCACACTATGATGGTTGACATCCAGGACCCAGGCCGGTTCTGTGGTGTGGTGAATGCAGCAACCACAACAGACCAGACTGACATCAGATTTGATTTGACTTGTTAATTCAAATCTGAAACCGTGCCCTACATCCAAGGTGCATTCAAATATGGAAACATTTCTTTTCAGTCTTCCACTGTCTAACTGTGGTGAGCTCAAGCAGACAGCAACCAAAGTTTCCTTTTCTTAACTAACAGTTGTCACACCTGGTGTGGTCTGCTGCTGCTGCTGTTGCTGCAGCCCAGCTGCTTCAAGGTTTGATGTGTTGTGTGCTCAGAGATTGTTTTCCATATGCTGTGGTTATTTGAATTACTGGTGTCTTTCTGTTAGCTTGAAGCAGCCTGGTCTTCTTGACCATCTCTTACATGGCTAAATGCAGTTCCTTTTTGGCTGATTAGATATTTGCTTTAAAGTGCAGCTGAACGTTCGTGTGGGTTTAAGTCCTTGTCCAATGCCTGCAGAACACAGCACTAGCCTCTTCATTCCCTCCTTATAGATGATAAGCCTAGGAGGAGACCCCAGTTTCCTTAATCTGGGCGAGGTCTATCCATTTTTGTGTCAATCATTCGGGGTCTTTTTTTTGTATCACCCTTTGTCTCACTCATGTCCAACTTGGAGGAGCCCTGATGAACAGCAGGACATGTTGGAGAGATTATATTTCACAGCTGGCTTGAAAATGCTTCGGGATCCCCAAGGAAGACTTAGAGGACTTGGTTGAGGAAAGGGAAGTATGGGATAAGCTGTTTAGCGTGCTGCAACAAGACCTGGATTCACAGCAGAAAATTAATGAATAAATACATACAACTGAACAGGTGTGCCAGATAAAGTGGACAATAAATGTAAAACCAATTTCTTTCTTAGCTGGTGGAACATTGGCAAACAGAGCAGCGTTGTGACTTGGATAAGCATGACTGGATGGAGGTAAGTCAACAAGTCAAATCTGGGAGTATTCACTGGTGCCACATGTTGCCATATACACCACACCAAAGAACTGCCCCGGGTCTTGGATATCAACCACCCAGGGAAACACTGAGGCACCTGTGTGCTAGATCCTGCCCTGAGAAATCTATCACATGGCCAAAATGTTAATTGTTGATTGTCCACTGCAGTGCGATTCCTAAGTCCAAACCTGAGATGGTTCATGGGGCTGACCAAAGATCTTCCTCTTGTATTGATGGGGTAAATCAGCCTCTGCAATATAAAAAAAAGGTGATATCCACCTCAGATCCTTGTGGTTCTCCAGAGGCTGTAAGATGAAATCTTGATAAATCCCACCCTCTTTCCCAAATCCCAAGTATGTTTCCCAGACAAATGCCCTGTTTCTCTTGGAATATATTATGTCACATCACAGAAGCTACATGTTCAAACTTCCATTTCAGTGTTGACCTTTGAAAATTTGACATGTATACTTGTTTCAAATATGCTGCACTCATCTTCTATAAAATGCACATATTAGCCCTGCAGAGTAAGCGACATGTAGCGTTCTGTCAAAATAATAAGACATTTGGTTGTAACCAGATGTTTTTGGGCTGAGGTCTTTTTGGAGGATCCTTGAGGTCCACTGGAATGACTTTGGATCAAATTAATGGTTACTTAGGGAGACTCAAAGGAGGAGTATCATTTACATTATGAAGCAGCAGATATTTTGGTCATATGGTGTTTCTGTGGGCATGATCCAGCATTCAGGTGCTTCATTTTGAGGACTCCAGCTGTAGCACATGTTTGGGTACTTTTGGAAAGTGAGGATAGACCAGTATCTCCCTGGGTGTTTGTCAGGACCCAGGTTGTTCCGTAGTGTGGTGGATGCAGCCACATGTGGTACAAGGAAAGGCTCTGATCTGACCTGCTTATTTGGGAAGATTAGCATCTTGAGATTGGTGCTTTGTGACTTTTTTGAAGTAGTAGTGGTAGTGTTTATAAACTTTCAAACTATTAAACAGTGGTCTGTCATTTTCTCTTAAGTTGGCTGCAGTCAAAGTATAGTAGTTCTCCACCACTGTTATTTGAAGAACAGAAGGAGGAATAAATCTTGGAGAATAACTGCATCCATAATTGGTGTCTTGTAAGCTCCAGTGTTTGTGTTTTTTTTTAATTAATGCTCCCTAATTAGTGCTCAACACTCAACTGTACTGGTTAATATGATGTAAGGTTGTGAAAGGTACTGTGAAAGCTGTAAAAAGAATATTTAAAATACATGGTTTGCTTGTTAAAGACGTTATAGCACCACAAATCCTTGACGTTGAGTACTACTGCGAGTTTGAAGTTCCATAAGCATTGATAGTCAACCAGTCTGGGTAATTTAAGTGCCAGGGACATCATTTAAAGCTTGCGTGCCCAGTTTTGATGCATGCTAACAGGCTACTAGGTAGTGGCTGGGTGAATAGTGATATGATTGTAGCTTTTAAGTTGACTAACAGTTTTACTCTTAATTTTTTTTAAGCTTAACATTTCATGCAACATTAATTAATTTTTCCAATATTTAAATAAGATTTTATGACAGAAAAAGTCAAGATGAGCAGATAGTATTATGTCTGTGCAGTCTTACTACTATGATGAATAAGATAGCTTTGCTGCTTTCTGCTTTGCATGCAGACCATTTTCCAGAAGGAGCTCCCTGCTCAGAGCTTCAGGGTTAACCAACCTTGAGCAAGGAGTGACACTTCATTTGGTCAGAAAGCAGTTTTCATGTTGTTGTTGTTGCAGCAGATTATATAGAACATAAAATATGTATTGAACATGTCACCATTTTTCCCAGTAAATATATTTCTTAAGGTGCTATTGACATGAGATTTTCACCAGATGTCAGTAACAACCCATGTAATGTACACATGCAAAGAAATCAAAACAAGTTGTGCAGAAATTAAGTTATGTGTAATAATGTGAAATGACACAGGAAAAGTAAGACCTAAAGAAAGGGAGATGCAAAAATGCATGGAAAGGCAAGATTTTAGCTGAAAATGTGAGTAATTAGAAAGCAGTCCTGCCCCTTGTCAGTGCAAATTAATATCAGCTGGTTCAGTCCCAACTGATGGCCTATATGAAGTTGTCTCATTACCAAGGTGTCACACAAGAAACATCTCATGATGGGTAAAACAAGGAGCTCTCTCAAGATCTTCGCAACTTTATTGTTGCAACACATACTGATGGCATCATCAAATATCTTCTGAATGTTCCAGTGAGCGCTATGGGGCCATAATCTGAAAGTGGAAAGAACATCATTTCACCATAAACTGGCCAGGAGCAGATACTCCTCCCAACAGACAAAAATTCAACTCTTTGGATGCCGTAATACACACCATGTTTGGAGGTCAAATGTCACTGCACATCGTCCCAAAAACACCACACCAATAGTGAGGTTTGACTGATCACAAACACACGCCCAAGGAAACTCTTAATTGGTTTCAGAGAATGAAAAGGATCCTGCTAGAATGGCCCACCCAATCATGACTTGACTTCAATTGAAAATCTATGGAAAGAACTAAAGGTCAGAGTTCATAGAAGAGGTCCATGGAACCTTCAGGATTTGAAGAATATTTGTTATGGTGAAAAACACCCAAAAGCAGAGATTAGGACTCAAATGCAGAAAAGCAGATCTTGAGTTCAAAAAAATATAACAATTTGTTGTGCAAGTAGTTGAAATGGGCAAACAGAAGGATCAGATGAACCAAGCACTGGAGGAGGGAGAGACGAGCCAGAGCGGTGTAGCAAAAGGTGGATTCCCAGATCAGGTAGCAACAGCAGCAGCATGGAGTGAACCAGAGCAGGACCAGGTGGCTGTGACAGAGCTGATTGAGCCCAAAAACTGAAACACAGAGACAAAAGTTAGTGGAGCAAAAATGGAGACATCAAGAGATCAAAAACACAGAACTGAGACCAGATACTCTGAAGGCAAACTGGTTTCCGGCATCTGAGTGGGTGAAGAGCCCAGGTATAAATACAGGTGAAGGTTGATTACAGGCAGGTGTGTCCAATTAGCCCTGTGACGAAGCCCAGAGAAACAGGAGGGGAGGGGGAATGAGGCATAGAGTGCCTTTATTGGAGAATGGCGTCAGCTGAGAACATGGCGCCATTTTGGGTTCAAGTGTGCTGAACTACTGAATGGACCTTTAATATTTTCAACATTTCTTAAAATCATTTAACTACATACAACAGCGCATCCAGGTACAGGTGCTGTCAAAATAAATATAAAAATAGTTAATCTATCAAATGTACATCATGCTGTAAATGCGGACGTTTCTGATCCATTTATCAACGTGCACGCTATATAATATGATGGGAGACGAAGGATTAAAAGCAGAAAAGTGTCAAATCACAGCCTTTTGTGTCTGATTTAACAGGTGCACCTCAGGCTGTGGCTCTGAGTCTGAGCACGGTTTGGAAAAAAAAAAACGGACTGGCTTTTAATCATCAAAAAAACAACAAAAAAACTACAACAACAACAAAAAAAACTCATGCAAGGGTCCCACATGCGAGGGGTTTAATGGAAATACATTGCGACCGGACGGGACATTTTATCCAATTTGAGCGAACATCTGCTGTACAAAATCTGTTATATACGGTGTTTATTACATGGAAAACAATAAAAAAAACTTTGGGACTTTTTTGTCCGGTGACTGCGAATATCTGGTTTATACGATGACGGTTTAGGTGAGTTTTACTGTACATGGGACTGAACAATAAATTTACCTCTCAAAACTTTGACGATGACGTCGGCTTCCATCCCACACAGCTGACTTTATTTTCCCAAATTTTTCTTTTGTTCGGATCTGAAGGAAATCTGTACATCTTGAAGCCCTTGTGTAGGGCTGCTCGATTATGGAAAAAATCAGTATCACGATTATTCAAACGATTATTTTTTTTTTTTAGTTACACAATGCATTTATTCAGCATTTCTCTCACTCTAAAAAAAAAAAATTGTTATAGACAATGTGTGCAAAACCTCCAAATTGAAAATGTACTGTACCTTACCTGTATAAAACATAAAATGAATAAAATAAATATTAAAAATATCATATTATATATTATTTTTCTGTTTTCCTCTCCCTTCCCTGTTGTCACTGACCAGTTGGTCAGTGTCTTTGGGCATCTCCCTGACTTGTGCTACTAGGACATAGTGCGGCTGCATTGTTTTTGTTTCAATTTATGTTCATTAGTTTGTGTCATCATTCCCTTGACCACGTCTCCTTATCTCTTTTTTGAGAAATTTATCCGTTCATTTATTGTTAAAATATAACATGAAACAGCTTTTTTAAAAATAATAAAATAGTTGCTGTTGAAAGAGTCTTTTATTTAGAAGCAGGTGATGTTATGCTGAAATCTCAGGACCAGATGAAGGTCTCTTCTGCAGCTTTGAACTCTGGTGGTGTTGCTGAAAAGCAGAGATGTTTTCTTTCAACTGGACTTCGTGGTGTTCAGCTCATCAATGGAAGTTTGGTTGTCTGCACAGCAAATGTTCCTGATTAGGACAAATAAAAATATTTCTTTAAATATAAAGAAACACTAAACAGTTTATATATAAAAAAGGGGAAAAACAATGGAAAAAAAAAAAGCCTGAAAAAATAAGTTATTTAAAGTTAAGCTTTTGTGTCTGAAAAAAGCTGTAGCTTTATTTGGTAAAAATAAAAAAGACAACCATTTACAAATTAAAGCGTACACTCAGATCAACTCTGCTAAAAGGCTAAGCTAATGTTAACCGATCATTAAACCTTCACAGCAGTTCAGTAAATGTCCCGTTTTATTTTTACGTTATTCTCACCTCGATAAAGCTGCAGAACTAAACTCCGTTGGGCAAACTGGGACTTCGCATATATCCAAAAAGTGGGAGATTTCGGACTGAGTGGGTTTGCTCCTTCACCCTGGCTGCCTGCCTCGCTCTGCCCAGGAATGATGCCTGAAGGCCGGCTTCTCCGTGCGGATTGGCTCGCTGTCGCGGTTCGATCGATATCCCACCAAGTCGTCAGTCCTCCCTCGGTCGGTGTCACTCCGAAAAGTAGCTGAAAAAAAAGCTTTTCCCAGCAGGGTGATGGGAGAATCGTTCTACTGCTGTTTTTTCAAGCTTTTTTTTGTGGTTCAGACGATGCAAATTCAAGAAGGCGATCGCTTAACTTTTTTCAGGTTGTGGAAACAGCAGAGTGTGACGTAGCCGCAATCTCTGCCCCCTTGCCGCTTCCGAAGCGACGCGTCTGACGTCATGCATCTTGGGACACGTTGACGGATTGGCCTGATGAAAGGCCCTTAAATCGTTTCACTCGATTATACGAGTTTGGAGATCATTTGATACAAATATCAACACCGCGATTGAAATTCGGTTAATTGCACAGCCCTACCCTTGTGTCTATTTGTGCATCCAAATGCACAGCAACCTGTTATTTTCAGCGAATTAATAAAAAAATAAAAATAAAAGAAATAGCTGGATTTACATGCAGACACATTAACAATGAATGATACTTTGAACCAAAGATGGCACCATGAGTCACATGACAGATTTGTTTTCGACTCGTCATGTCACCACTCAATCATCATAATCAAGGCACTCTAGTGAGGCAGACAGCTGAAGCACTACAGTAATTGTGTTCAATACTTTTTATCATTGTGGCCATCTTGAAAGTTTCGTATAAAGCCAGCTGAAATTTGCTATATGGGTAATAATCAACAAGCCCAAAACATATCAGACAGGAGTTGTGAAATTTTAAATTTTGACCTTGATATGACCCCTGGACTGTGATCATGCCCACTTTTCCAGGTGTCACCTTCAGTGATGCCAGTAACGCGTTACTTAGTAACGTGTTACTCTAATCCAACCACTTTTTTTAGTAACGAGTAATCTGACGCATTAATCTTTCCAAATCAGTAATCAGATTAAAGTTACTTCTCCAAGTCACTGTGCATTACTATTATTTTTGCATTGTGGGTTGATAGCAGCGTTAAACTTGGTCTGTGGGCAGGGGGTCGGGGTTCGACTGAACTGCCCACTTTAATCGAGCTGTGAACTTTTCATCCGCGGTTTTCTGCAGCAGCTACGACTCGTCGTCACCTCTTAAAGCACGGTGACAACAGCACACCTGCACTGAGCTTTACAAAGACATTTTTATGCTTTTTTTTCTCCTTTATTTAGAATTCTGAGCTGAGCTGCTCCATCTAAAACAGCTAAAACAGCTGATCCTCCACGACGCGTCACAACTAACATTATTTTCCACTCATATGCACCTAAACTCTCTTTCTGAGGACCACATGATGTGAAAACGCAATAAAACTTTCTTACCTGTAAATCTGGTCATGTTTTCTGCATAAATAAATGTTATCCATTCTTTGTGCTCAAACACCAAAGCAGGGGCGAATCCAGATGGAATGGGGGCGTGGGACAGGGATGTGCACCCCGCCCCAACGCCCCTAGATTAAAGGTCCAGTTTTGAAGCCTTTTTTTACTACAACTACTAATACTACTTATAATAATAATAATTTTGACAATTAAAATGTTTAGAGAGAATTTAAATGTTAGAAAAATATTAGAAAGAATTTAATAGTTACATTTATAAACAATGTAGGTTAGAAATTGCAGGTTTTACTGTTACAGTGCTGTCAACAGTTAAATATGAGGTCAAGAAAGAGGTCTTTATTTAACTTTTTATAAAACAAGTATTTATTTTCATTGAAGTCAAGAAAGGGTGACTATAAAGTGAGTTTTGGCAAAACAAGTATCATTGTCATGTTGAGGTGGCAGAGGGTTGTTGTAGGCAGCTGGGGAAAGTAACTAGTAATCTAACTTAGTTACTTTTACAATTGAGTAACCAGTAAAGTAACTAAGTTACTTTTTCAAGGAGTAATCAGTAATTGGATTACTTTTTCAAAGTAACTGTGGCAACACTGGTCACCTTAAACATTGTCTTCTCCGAAACTGCTTGAACAATGAATCCGAAACTTGGTGTGCATGTTCCTACGCACGAGGACACTTTGGTGGTGTCCTCGTGCGATTTCAAATATGGCCGCTATGGTGGCCATCTTGAAAGTCTTATATATTACCATTTGTTATCCATTTATACAGCAGTTGAGCTGAAAATTGCGACATGGGTAGTAATCAGCAAGCCCAAAATAAATGGGACCCCTGGACTGTGGCCACACCCACTTTCCCAGTTGTCACTAAATGCATCTTCTCAGAAATCGCTGGACCAATGAAGCTCAAACTAGGTGTGCATGTTCCTACCCATGAGGACACCAAAGTGTTTTTGAGGCATTCCAATCCAATTTCAAATATGGCCGCCATGGCGGCTGTCTTGAAAATCTAATATACAGCCATTTGTCAGCCATTTATGCAGCAAATGAGCTGAAAGTTGCTACATGGATAGTTATTATCAAGCCAAAAATAAATGGGACCCCTGGACTGTGGCCACAGCCACTTTTCCGGTTGTCACTAAATGCATCTTCTTGGAAATCGGTGGACCAATGAAGCTCTAACTAGGTGTGCATGTTCCTACCCATGAGGACACCAAAGTGTGTTTGAGGCATTCCAATCCAATTTCAAATATGGCTGCCATGGCGGCTGTCTTGAAAATCTGATATACAGCCATTTGTCAGCTATTTATGCAGCAGTTGAGCTGAAAGTTGCTACATGGGTAGGTATTATCAAGCCAAAATAATATTTGCGACGGGTTTTGCTAAATTTAAAATTTTGACCTTGATATGACCCCTGGACCGTGGCCACACCCACTTTTACAGTTTTCACTTTAAACATCATCTTCTCCAAAAACACTGAATCAGTGGCGCTGAAATTTGGTGTGCTTATTTGTGGTGTTCCGATCTAATTTCAAATATGGCTACCATGACGGCCATATTGAAAATCCCACCTAGAGCCATTGCCAGTTTTTAAAGATATTGAGCTGAAATTCGTACAAGGATAGCTAGTATGCAGCTTCAAAACATATCCGACAGGTTTTTCATTTTTTTTTTTTTTTTTTTTTTTTTTTTACCTTGATACGATCTTTGGAGTTTGGCCATGCCCACTTTTCTAGCTGAAACCGTGATGTCTTGTATCGTTCAGATGAGCTACAGTGCTCATGGCACAATTATCTGTTTTGGTTTCTTTGCATGTGTCGATTACCTGAGTTGTTACAAACATCTGGTGAAAATTTCTTGTCTGTGGGATGTCTAGGAGTGCATTTACTGAGAAAAATGGCCATGTGTTCAGTGCTTATTTTATCCGCTATAGCTAAATGATGGCTAGCCTATTTTGTGGTAATTGCTGCCATTTTCCCTCTGTGACCCTCTCATGCTCATTAGCACAGCAGTGATACTAGAAATGAGATAAATGAGTGTTGCACCAGTGATTCCCTATGTGTGACCGACAGTGAGTACACCATAACAAATTAAAATTTGCAAACATATTGATATTTGTGCCAGCAGTGGGTTGACAATTACTGAAGCAGGATTGTTGCTAGATATGGGCTTTCACTGACTTTCTGGAGAGATTCACTTATACCAGTAGTGACATTTATGTCTCTCTCTCCTCGGCGTTTAAGATAAAGAGATGCTTGGGAAGAACTTCTTGAGTAATGAGGTTGCTGAACAGATGTGATTGACAATGTTGATGCCTTTGCAGGACAACAAAGGTCCAAGTCTTTAGAGTCCTGGTACTTCTTGTCTTGCTGTGTGGTTGTGAAATGACAGCCAGATGTTGTTGGGACTAGGTCTTGTCGGAGGATCTTTGGGTACTCTTAGAAATTGTGTCAAATTAGAGATTAGTTGGAGAGACTTTGATGAGGGATATCGCTTGCATTGTGAGGGAACATCAGCTATAACATTTAGTGCATGCTTCTCTGAACATGATCCAGCACACAGGTGACTTAGATTACCCCAGCAACATAATCAAAAGGAATGCCCAGTTATCACTGAGCAATGACAGGTAGATGGCTACTTTAGGGATACATGCATGGAATGTTTCTGTGTAGGCTCTCAGTTGTCCAGGTGGTTTCCATAGTAGAGAAGCTTGAATCTTCGACTGGACTGGGTTGCTTGACGCGAGGACGTTTCGCTTCAAATCGCAGAAGCTTCCTCAGCTAAAATTCTTGCTCTGGAAGTCTGACTTCTGTCTGACTCTTGTAGAGAAGAATAAAACAGAAGCCAACAAAAGCTGGAGTTTTAAACCTAACCAGACCCCTCCTACTGAGAGGCAGACTGCTATAGGCTAGTGACTAAACAATAGCTCTAATTAGCAACTATTGTGCTCTAGTTAGCACACCTAATGACAGGACAGCTGTCCCTCTAATGATGGGATGGATGCCTTTCTGATGGCTCCCTTGATGACGTGAATGACTCATTACCATGAACAAAAGACTGAAACTCCTTTGACCTGAGTATCCCATTGTAAACGGGGGATAAAGCATGTCTCAGACCCCCTCCCCGGTTAAGGCTGGGTTTCAAACGTTTTACAAAGAATGCCTCCTTGACCCCTCTCTCAAACCATTTCTTCTCTCTGGCTAATATTTTAACTTCCTTGTCCTCAAACGTGTGGTTACTGTCTTTAAGGTGGAGATGAACCGCAGACTGAGGTCCACTGGCGCCCTCTCTGCAGTGCTGGTATAGCCTTTTGTGTAAAGGTTGCTTTGTTTCACCTATGTAGTGTTCGTTACAGTTTTCCTGACATCTGATAGAATACACTACATTGCTATGTGTGTAACTAGGGATCATGTCCTTAGGATGAACTAATTTCTGTCTCAAGGTCTCAGACAGCACAAAATCCCAGTTTACTTTAAACCGGTTAACACCTTGAGACAGAGGAGGGGTCTAGTTAGGTTTAAAACTCCAGCTTTTGTTGGCTTCTGTTTTATTCTTCTCTACAAGAGTCAGACAGAAGTCAGACTTCCAGAGCAAGAATTTTAGCTGAGGAAGCTTCTGCGATTTGAAGCGAAATGTCCTCGCGTCAAGCAACCCAGTCCAGTCGAAGATTCAAGCTTCTCTACCATGCATGGAATGGTTGTCTGCCTTGGTGGTTGCCATCCAGGATCCAAGGTGGGTTTGTAGTGTAGTGGTTGCAGTGACACGTGGCATGAGGGTCACTGGTTCGATCCCAAACCAAACAGGATAAATCTGGGTAATACTGTAGAATTGTTATGCTGCCAAGTTGCATTTAAGCAAGGGTTTCAATTCTCAGTCACTCCCAGCTGCTGTGGAACTGTGTGCATGTGAGTAGAGTGTATTTAAAAAACAGTTTTTCTCCTTTGCAAATTTGCCATGAATAGTACACAATAGTGAGCAGGCCTCTGCTTAAGACCTTCTATGACTCTGTTGTAGCCTCTGCTCTCCTCTGTGCTGTCGTCTGTTGGGCCCCGGGCAGCACAGAGTGGGAGAGAAAGAGACTGAATAAGCTGGTCAGGAAGTCCAGCTCTGTCCTGGGCTGTCCTCTGGACTCTCTGGAGGAGGTGGCTGAGACAAGGGTGTTAGCCAAGTTCAAATCCATCATGGACAACTCCTCTCACCCTCTGTACCGGACTGTAGTGGAGCTGAGTAGCTTCTTCAGTGACATACTGAGGCACCCTCAGTGCAAGAAGGAACGATACCGCAGGTCGTTCCTTCCTGCTGCTGTCAGACTCTGTGAAATAACCACATGCAGTAATATGTCCACAAATCATGTGCAGTAACAACTTGGTTGCAAATCCCAGCACTAGTGTCACCTTATCACATCTAAATTCCACTTCACATATTGTAAATATGATGCTCCTATTTTTTTCAATTCCAATCATGTTTATATATGCATATGTACTTATATATGTACGTATGTAAGTAAGTCCCTTCGGCTGCTCCCTTGTTTTGCACTCGGGGTCGCCACAGCAAATCCAAGGTGGATCTGCATGTTGATTTGGCACAGGTTTTACGCCGGATGCCCTTCCTGACGCAACTCCACATTACATGGAGAAATGTGGCAGGAGTGGGATTTGAACCCAGAACCTTCCGAACTGAAACCAAGCGCATTAACCACTTGGCCACCACCCCTGCTCATATATGTATGTATGTATGTATATATATATATATATATATATATATATATATTTCTACCTCATTTGCTTATTTTATTGTATTGTTACAAGTATTATTATTATTGCTTATCCTTGCACACACTGTTTGATGCACATTTTCCTCTGCCCGCACCCATCTTGTGTATTTTTTTAAGAGCTGATGTAACATGTGAATTTCTCCACTGTGAGATCAATAAAGTCTTATCTTATCTTAGTACAATATGAATACAATTATGCAAGCAGTATCTTTGACTATTTTGAAAAATGATGGAACCTAGATTCAGTTAACTTCTTTAATTCACTATGATTCACTTCGATTAAATGAACTAATTTTAAGGACTATTGTATATAACTGTATACAGAAAGAAATTTGCAAGTATTTTCATTCTCATACTTGTTCCATCTCCAGATGGCATCTGGTTTCTAAAGGGGAAGAAAGATGAAAGTGTGCATACACACTTTGATTATCTTTAGCTGCATGCCAATTTGTTTGTTTTTCTTTGGTAAACTTTCAGTATGGATTCCACGCAATTATATAAATGATGCTGTGGGTGGGAGAGGCATTTATAAGCCAAGATAGGATTTTCTTGGGGCTATACAATAGCAGTAGAGCACTTGGCTCGGTCAGATAGGAGATGGGCTGCCAATACATAAGCTGGGGTTCAGTTCCAGCTCTGGGCTTCAGGGTATATGTCTGTGTTCTTGGACGAGACACTTCATTTGCATTGTCCCAGTCCACCCAGCTGTAAATGGATAACGCCTTGGCTGGGGAAGTAGCCTGTGATGGACTGGTGTCTCATCCAGGGGGAAATTGCAGTCTCTCATCTGCTTCATGCTGTGGTATCCAGGCATAAGAACTGGCCCAATGGGCCTCAGGACCTATATGGCACTCAAGAGACTTGAGATATGTCTTTACACTGTAGAAGTCCTATATAGGCCCATGCAGACCTATATATTACTGGTGCTTATCCATGGATCTGAAGTGCATCAGTCTGAAAAGAGTAGAATAAAAACATTACATGCATTTAAATATGTTTAACTGTTGTGTAATTGTGGTAAGAAAATAATTTAAAAATTATCAGATTATTGTTACTCTTGTCCAATTCTACACTTCATAAGTAAGTACACAACCCTCATATAATTTATGTGTCAGACCACTGTATTGAGAAAATTAAGTCTGCCATGCTGTGCTATCTTGACTAGATCACTTAACATATGGACAGACAAACTGCACACTCCGACTTTGGTGGATGCATTAGTGCTAATAGAATAAGTAAGAGGGATGATTGACAGGTTTTGAGCCTGACCCAGTAAAAGTTGGGATGTGGTTCTCTTTACATTCTGAGAAACCAACATTTCTTGAGAATTTCAAGAAATGCAGAGTGTGACTGGGAATATTGGTAGCCCAACTCCTTCTCCCACTGCCCACCTGCTGTGCTGATGATCGATCCATCTGTCTGTATTACAAGTGCAAAAATCTTTTTGCGGCCGAAATGCCTCACCTTTCAAGTTTTTGAATACAGTACCAATCAATCACTGTCACTGTAGAGAAATATGAATTGGATTGCCTGCCATTCCTGTCAGACAGTGACAGAAGATATTGTCCTTTGACATAGCCACCACACGAGATGAGAAAAAATACCTGTGGTATCTCCATTTGTACTTGTAAATATTTTCAGCATGCTGCACAAACAGTAGGTCATTATCAGTGGTTTTTGTTTTGGAGGGAGCTTTGGTTCAGTTTGTAAGCTTACTGAGATAGAATTAGGAACAAGAAATTCTCCTCTGTAACCACTATGAGCACATGTGAAGTGAATCATGTGAAAACAGGAATGTGGAATAAACAGCTTTAGAATTCATATCTGACAATGAGCTGGAAAAAGGAACCTGGTTGACGTCGCAAGTAGAAGCATCCCAGCGTGTAGCTGCTAACGTTAAGAACGGAGGCACAGATTAATTCCAAAGTTTACATTATTGTGATGTCGTGTTATGATGACTCGTTTTTAAGTGAAAACAGTTCATTTTGATGCAGTCACGGTAAAAGCTGCAGCTCTGTTTCTGTGCATTTGCACGGCCATGAGTCATAAATGCAGCCTGTCAATAACCATCTCTGCTGCAGGTTCAGCTTTGTGCACAGTTAATTATGAGTGTTGTGATCAATAAAAAAAAAAAAACAAAAAAAAAAATACATCTGCTGTTGGGGGATAAAACCATCTTGGAGACATTCCTTTTCCCAACAAGCTGAGAGGGGCAATGAGCAGCAGCAGCGCACACACGCCAACATGCACACTGCAGCTCCTCAAAGCAAAAAATAAAAAATAAAAAAATTGCTACAAAACACAACAAAAGGAGTAAAATGCTGAACATGCCAGACACACTGTTATATTGTTTTTCAAATACAAACTTCACACGAGCAAAGAAGTGCATGCGCGAGCGAAGCCCGGCTGCAGCCTCTCTCACGATTGTGGCACATTAAATAATGTCCATTAATTCTTGGAAATAATGTATTCTGACTTTTTCCAATGTACAAATCCATCTCTGTGTCCAGGCAGTCTGTTAAAAACAGTGTCAGATGTCCCGACCTCCATGTACACAGCTTCAGTAACAGCATGTCTCCACTTAAGGGTCCAAAATCCGACACTCAGGGTGAGTTTCAGGGTGAAGCATATGGTCTCCTCTTTGTAAATCCAAGCTTTCGAACAGCAGCTCAAAAGCTTCATTTTCGGATGGAGTAGGTTCATTTCCCTCTGTCTGTCAGTCATTGAGAGGGTTCTGTTTTGCTAATTAGGACGTCACACACTGAAAAATGCAGAGGATTGCCGAGTGAAACGTTTGCCGGAAATGCACCTGCTAATTCTCAGAGAGAAAGGAATAAAATACATCAGAGATCACTAATTATTAGCACGTGTGCAGAGACACTTGAGTACTTTTATGTTGTCTGACGAACTGGGACGTTAAAAAAACGTGAGACGTCCTTTAACTGTGACATGGTTGCAGTAAGAAAAATCAAAAGAAGAATTTTTTTCAAATTTGAATGTTTGACTTGGATCAGCATTTAATGCCAAACTATTATGAGTAACTTTATTAAGTAAATTATTACAAGGAGTAACTTTGACATATGGGCACAGTCTGGAGAGCATAGACAACTGTAATACATTTTGTCTTGCATATTTAGTCGTGGACATAGTGAATCATCTTTCAAGAGTGGTATGGGCTAATGGTCTTACGGGCCTGATATAATGGGCCATTCTCTCCATATGATGGGCCCTTCTCAGACATCATTGGGCCTATGCAAAGCAGAATAAAATAAATAGTGGAAATGTTTTTAATGTACGTTTCAGGTGCATGGGTTTTATATGTGGTTCTGGTCTGCTCTGCCTGACTGTGGTGGAAGATGACACCTTATGTTGACAACCATATGTTGTACGTACGTTATGCGATTATTGACACGTTTCCTGTAAGTTACTCATGAGTCAAAATAGGTCCATTGATGCTGTCTATTGATTGGCTCAACAACTGAAAGCTGCACTTGTGCAAACAGTTCAGGCTGTTTCAAATACTAAAACCATTCACATACTGAGTAAATGTAAAGTCTTAAGCTTACCTGTTACGTCGTTTGTCGGATTCATCATCACAGCCTGACAAAAACCTATCCACATAAAGTGTCTTGATTTTGGAAAGCGACATCTGAAAATAATTTAGTTCCTTGACGTGGCTGAAGAAATGCAACATTTTTAAAGAAGTCCCTCTGTGCTCCCATTTGCTCCTGCTGCGTTTCTCAGCCTGAACCAAAGGATGCCGGCGCTTTGTCCCACAACAAGAAAATTAATTTATTCTCAAAGTGGAAACTCACAGCGCCACATTCATTCACATCAATGTTTACCACAGGCATCAGTTGATTCTCCAGCAGTCTGCAGGTGATGAAAATGAATCCCATGATCCACCAGTACAAAAATTTAATTAAATTTAAAAAATGTTAAATCACTCTGGCCTCCATGTAGAGGGGCGAGGCTGCTCGAAAGCGTTCGTGTTCTCAGTGACGTGCATGTCAACATGCTCTGCCTACCAACGACTGGTGGTGGAAAAGCAAGCCAAACCAGAATTAACCATTCTGACCCATACCATGCCGTGTTGTACCAACCGGGACTGCTTGGTGGAAAAGGGACTGTCAGCATACACTGTCTAAATTGTAATGGTGTGACAGATGCATAACTTATTTGATGTAGCCAACGTTTTTACCAAATTTTTTGTCATTAAACACTGGCTAAATCATCAAGGTGTGACAGGCCCAGTACATTGTTGACAAATTGATAATACCGTACGATCAGTCTGCCTGTGTGACCTTTGGGGTGCACTCGCTCACAGCTTCATTTTAAATGTATTACTAGAATTTAAATATATGTTAAAGATGCTGTGGATGGCAAAAGGTGCAGGTCTCCTTTGAACATCATGCTAGACTGCCTAAATTATTTTTGGCAACATAAAGTTTGTTTGATTTTGCACAAATGACAGCATCTCATGAAACATCACTCTGTACAGATTTAAAATCATCGTAGGCAGCATCGCTGTTCAGCGAACAGCCCATCCATGAAATCTTACTAATTCATGTGAAACATCAGCTTTTGTAATTAGCTTGGTTGTGTCCTCTCCTGCTGCTGGTGGCAGTGAACTCATATGCATATGTCACACAGGTGGATGGGGACATCTGTTCAACACAAATGTGAATTGTACTCTTTCAGCTGAACTTTCAAAAGAAAAAGGTAAGTTATCATGATGGGGGGCTAGGTAATGTAGTATTGCCTTTAACAATGATTTTGAGACTTTTTCAGTGCTTTCTTTTAAAAATAAACACAGAAGTGACGCGGTCCATATAATGAATCACTGCAGATATTATGTATTCTGGTGTTGGAACACAATATTCTTTGGGCAGTTTTTAGCGGGTGACATGTCTTAATTAGGAAGTTGATACCCAGTGAAAACAGTAAAATCTTATCCCAAAATGTTTGAAATTATTTTTTTTCCCTCAAAATTCAACACATAATACCCCATAATGAGGATTTGAATTTTTTGGGGAGTTTTTTTTTTTTTTTTTTTTTTTTAATTTATTAAAAATGAAAAACTAAGAAATCACATGTACATAAGTATTCACTGCCTTTGCTGTGAAGTTCCAAATTGAGCTCAGGTGCATCCTGATTCCACTGATCATACTTGATGTTTCTACAGCTTAATTGTTGTCCACCTGGGGTAAATTCAGTTGATTGGACATGATTTGGAAAGACCCACACCTGTCTACATTTAAGATCCCACAGTCGACAGTGCATGTCAGAGCACAAACCAAGCATGAAGTCAAAGGAATTGTCTGTAGACCTCCGAGACAGGATTGTCTCGAGGCACAAATCTGGGGAAGGGTATGCAAATATTTCTGCTGCTTTAACGGTTCCAATGAGCACAGTGGCCTCCATCATCTAAATGAAAGACGTTTGGATCCCCAGGATTCTTCCTAAAGTTGGCCGCCATCTAAACTGAGTTATCTGGGGAAAAGGGGCTTAGCCAGCCTTGGTCAGGTGACCAAGAACTCAATGGTCACTCTGTCAGAGCACCATCAATCCTTTGTGGAGAGAGGAGAATCTTCCAGAAGGACAACCATCTCTGCAGCAATCCACCAATCAGGGCTGTATGTTAGAGTGGCCAGACGGAGGCCACTGCTTCGTAAAAGGTACATAGCAGCCTGCCTGGAATTTGCCAAAAGGCACTTGAAGGACTCTGAGAAAGAAAATTCTCTGGTCTCCTCAGACAAAGATTGAACTCTTTGGCATGAATGCCATGCGTTGTGTTTGGAGGAAACCAGGCACCTTCCCTACACTGAAGCATGATGGTGACAGCATATATGTTTTTCAGTGGCAGGAACTGGGAGATTAGTCAGGATTGAGGGAAAGATGAATGCAGCAATGTACAGAGGCATCCATCCCCATCCAGTCTGATGGAGCTTCAGAGGTGTTCAAAGAGGAATGGACAAAGTTGCCTAAAGATAGGTTAGCTAAGCTTGTGGCATCATATTGAAGAAGACATGAGGCTGTAATTGCTGCCAAAAGTGCATCAACAAAGTATTGTGCAAAGGCTGTGAATACCTATGTGTATGTGATTTCTTAGTTTTTTATTTTTTAATAAATTTGCAGAATTTTCAAAAACCTTTTTCATGTTGTCATTATGGGGTGTTGTGAGCAGAATTTTGAAGAAAAATATGAATAGACTTAATTTTGGAATAAGGCTGTAACATAACAAAATGTGGAAAAAGTGATGCGCTGTGAATACTTTCTAGATGAACCGTATACAAGCACTCAGTAACATAATTACCTAAACATCCATTGAGAATCAGAATATTTCTAATTACTTCCACTGTTTTCATTGACTCATAAGTAGAAAAAATTATTCATTTACCCTTAGCATTGGCACATTTATTTATACTTCAGTTTCATCTATGCACTTAATATAATTACATATTTGCATCCGTAGCATCAGTTCAGTACATTGTTCATTTCCTTGAGCAATACTTATGGCACAGCACATTTGTTCATGCCACATGGGGTATTCCTGCTTTGAACCTATACACTATACCAACACTGCAGTGGGGATATGTTTTCTAAATTCAGTCTGAATTAATTACAGACAAAATGGAGAAAGGAATATCATGAACACAGGAGTACACAACAAAGACACCATATCCTGATGTGAAATATTGGGCCCTGTCATATGAGACCACAGGCCATATATTATCAGGTCTCTCCATCAGGGTGCCAGTGCCTCAAAGTTAGAGATGGCTTGGTAGCACAAACTTCTCCAGTGGGCTCTATTCAATGCATCTGATCCTCACATCTTCAGGTTTATCTTACAGGTTTTCAAGCTGGTTAAAAGTATGTCCTTGTAGTGGCGCAGTGAGCGAATTTGCTTCCTGGCACCACAGCTTAGCTGACCATAGAAGAGGGCCCATCTCAGATGCGTTTGAACGAGGAGACACGCCATACCAAGCATGTCACATCATGCAAGAACCTCTGTGATGTTGCAGATTTCACCAAGGCAGCTAAAATGGATTGCATCTAGCTGTTTGATAAGGTGCCTGTAGAGTGTCCATGATTTGGCGCCATATAAGAGAAACCTGAGCACTACCACTTGGTAGACTTTTAGCTTTTTGTCCAGGCAAATGTCATGTTTCCATCATCTGTGCTGGAATCTGCCAAAAGCCGAGTTTGCCATGGATACTCTGGGTCAAGGCCGCAATTTAGAACTAGAAATTGGGGGGGCAAAGTGCGAGGCCGCAGGGCCGAAGCCCATAGGCCAGGGGTCTGGGGGCCGCTTTAGGCCCTTAGAAGCCAACGGTTTCTAGATAAGATCAGATGCATTCTGAGCATCCAGAACAGTAATTTTAATGTTTTGAGAAGACCATAAAGTGGACACCATTTGACTTATACAATTTGAAACTGTGGATATAAGTACTTTATTCTGAGAATAGCCAGCATTCATTTTATTAACATCCTGGTGTAAATAAGGTATTACCACATGTGTAGAACTCAAAAAGAATGATAGGTTCTCATTAAAAAAACAACTGCAATGTGGTAAAATATATTCATAAATATGAAAGAACAGGCTCTTAATAATTATTAACTATCGCATACTGTATTTTTTTTTCTCAAGATTTGTTTTTGCATGTTTGAAAAAACAACAGATCATAAGTTTAGGATAAATTACTTATCATGAATTTAATTTTTGAAGTGGCACTAATGACAACACTCAACAACAATACTGAACATAATTTCGCTTGCATAGGCTGATTTTGGAGATCAAGCAATAATTGCAGATGGGCTTTCTGAGGTCCCAGATAGCTTTTCTGATTTCCTTTTCTAAATTTCAGAATTTAGTAAATTAGCATATGGTCCATTGATACTTATGTGTAGACACTAGTCCCTAGAGGCAACTATTTTTGGTTTCAAATCTGGGCACATGCAGTTCCAGAAAATTCCGAATGTGACAAACAAGAAACAGGTGTTGTAAACAAGTCAATGCTGCTAAAAATACAAACTTGCAGAAACAAAGATACTATTCTGACATGGTTTTGCACATAAGACTAACATGGTTTGCACATAAGACCGGCATAGCATGTTTCAAGTACACACATACAGTGAGGAAAATAAGTCTTTGAACACCTTGCGATTTTGCAAGTTCTCCCACTTAGAAATCATGGAGGGGTCTGAAATTTTCATCTTAGGTGCATGTCCACTTTGAGAGACATAATCTAAAAAAAACTATCTGGAAATCACAATGTATGATGTTTTTAAAATAATTTATTAGTATGTTACTGCTGCAAATAAGTATTTGAACACCTGTGAAAATCAATGTTAATATTTGGTACAGTAGCCTTTGTTTGCAATTACAGAGGTCAAACGTTTCCTGTAGTTTTTCACCAGGTTTGCACACACTGCAGCAGGGATTTTGGTCCACTCATCCATACAGATCTTCTCCAAATCTTTCAGGTTTGGAGTTTCAGCTCCCTCCAAAGATTTTCTATTGAGTTCAGGTCTGGAGACTGGCCAGGACACTCCAGGACCTTGAAATGCTTCTTATGGAGCGCCTCCTTAGTTGCCCTGGCTGTGTGTTTGGGGTCATTGTCATTGTCAGCCCTGACCCATCTTTTCAGTGCTCTTACTGAGGGAAGGAGGTTGTTTGCCAAAATCTCACAATACGTGACCCCATCCATCCTCCCCTCAATACGGTGCAGTCGTCCTGTCCCCTTTGCAGAAGAGCACCCCCGGAGTATGATGTTTCCACCCCCATGCTTCACGGTTGGGATGGTTTTCTTGGGGTTGTTCTCATCCTCTAAACATGGTAAGTGGAGTTGATTCCAAAAAGCTCTATTCTGGTCTCATCTGACCACATGACCTTCTCCCATGCCTCGTCTGGATCATCCAGATGGTCACCAGTGAACTTCAAATGGGCCTGGACATGTGCTGGCTTGAGCAGGGGGACCTTGCTGCCCTGCAGGATTTTAAACCATGACAGCATCATCTGTTACTAATGTAATCTTTGTGACTGTGGTCCCAGCTCTCTTCAGGTCATTGACCAGGTCCTCCTGTGTAGTTCTGAGCTTTCTCAGAATCATCCTTTCCCCACAAAGTGAGATCTTGCATGGAATCCCAGCCTGGGGGAGATTGACAGTCATCTTGTGTTTCTTCCACTTTCTAATAAATAATCATAACAGTTGTTGTCTTTTACCAAGCTGCTTGCCTGTTGCCCTGTAGTCCATCTCAGCCTTGTGCAGATCTACAGTTTTGACCCTGGTGTCCTTTGACAGCTCTTTGGTCTTAGCTATGGTGGACAGGTTGGAGTGTGATTGGGTGTGTGAACAGGTGTCTTTTATACAGGTAACAAGTTCAAACAGGTGCAATTAATACAGGTAAAGAGTGCAGAATAAGAGGGCATCTTAAAGACAAACTAACAGGTCTGTGACAGCCAGAATTGTTGCTGGTTTGTAGGGGGTCATATACTTATTTGCAGCAGTAACATACAAGTAAATTATTAAAAAATCATACATTGTGATTTCCGGATTTTTTTTAAATTTTTTTTTAGATTATGTCTCTCACAATGGACATGCACCTAAGATGAAAATTTCATACCCCTCCATGATTTCTAAGTGGGAGAACTTGCAAAATTGCAGGGTGTTCAAATACTTATTTTCCTCACTGTATATGTCAGAAGGTGGGGGGGACATACCATATTCTGCCCCCCGGTTGAAAAGGTGGGGGAGACATGTGCCCCCTATCACCAAATTGTGCCCATGCTCTGGGTGATCTCATCGTCCAGTTTGGCAGTGTTTGACAGGATACTACCCAGATCAAAGAATTTTGGTACAGCATTTAGAGTGCTTTGGTCTTATCATGACAGAGGGATTAACTGATTCCACCTGCTTAAAGTGATGTTGATCAGTGAAATCACCTGGTGGAGTGGGTGGTTGCAAAGAAAGCCTGCACCCTCTCGCCCATTCTGGAATGAGTTTGAGACTTCAGCTGTAGGGTATCCAGGTGCTGGCTGGCACATGACCTTAGTATTCTTTAAGGTGATTTTTAGGTGGAAGGATTTGGCAGCATGAGCAAAGTGGTCAACTAATACTTGAATGTCCTGAAGAGAGAGAGTGCCACCAGAGCACAGTCATCTGCAATTAGAAACTTTCTCAAAAGTTGTTCCCTGACTTTGGTCCTGGGCTTGAGGCATTGTGGATTGAAGAAGTTGCCATGTGTTCTAAACTGGATACGCACACCTTCATCGACATCTTTGAATTAGTCATGTGAATCTCATAACCGACAACGATTCGATACGCACTTCCATTCACTACCAGCGATATGATACATATAATACTGTGCGATACGATTCACCCCTGTTCCCGATCCGATGTGATTTGATATGTACGAGGTCTATTAGAAAAGTATCCGACCTTATTTAAAAAAAAAAAACATATGGATTTGAATCACGTGTGCTTGCGTGAGCCAACCTTGAACCTTCATACGCATGCGTGATTTTTTTTCATGCCTGTCGGTTGCGTCATTCGCCTGTGAGCAGGCTTTGGGCTTTGAGTGAGGAGTGGTCCAGCCCTCTCGGCGGATTTTCATTGTCAGGGAAATGGCTGAGAGACTGCCGCTTTGCTTGATCAAATTTTTTTTTAGAAACTGTGAGGCACATCCATGTGGACACCATTCGAGAAATTCAGGTGGTTTTTGGTGAAAATTTTATGGGCTTCAAAGACATTAAAGGATGTTACTGTCCCTTTAAGGACGGCCCACAGCAGCTGTGGGGCACGCCGCGCTCCAGCTGCCATCGACAGGCTGAGCGACCATTTCATTTCTAAACGGATCGCTCTGTGGATCCGTGACCATCGTGTGCAATTTCTCTGGTTATCACAAGAGCTGGACATCAACTATTTTCCTGCAGATTTCACTTTTAACAAGAGATTTTGTCATGGAAAGCCGAGCGGAGGCTTCGCGCGTCACGATGGATTCGCTGCTGGACCGACACAAAACCACCTCCGTTTTGGTCTCACAGGACGGCTTTGAGATGGCATTCAGACAGCTGTCGGTGGTTTTTCAGTCGAGTGATTATCCAAGTAATTGTGGACGAGCCTGGACATGCCAGAACATGTTTTGTGACGCTTCATCAGCGCAGCACCCGCGACGCGCGGAATTCCTCCGCACGTCTGTCTCAATTTGCCGAAAAAGTGCTGATGTCCACGTCTTTTCACAATTCCTGTGCTAGTCCAGACGACGTCCCGGATAAAACACAGCATCCAGTTTGGAAATGAACGGCACATTCCACTTTTAACGAGGAGTTTTTGTCATGGAAAGAGGAACGGACGCTTCGCGCGTCACAACGTCAAGCGAGACAAAGAACACCTCCGTTTCGGAGTGCCAGAAGGACAAGCTGGGACATGTCCAGCTCTCCACAATTTCTCTGATACTCACTCGACTGGTAAGCACTGAAAGGCATGTCCCAGCAAAGCAACGCCGTGATGAAGCGTCACAGAACATGTTCTGGCATGTCCAGGCTCGTCCACAATTTCTTGGATAATCACTCGACTGAAAAACCACCGACAGCTGTCTGAACGCCATCTCAAAGCCGTCCTGTGAGACCAAAACGGAGGTGGTTTTGTGGAAGGACTCTGCATTGGCAACTGGGGAGTTACACAGGGTGATGGGGTTGCTTCCTGAAGTCAAGAGCCATTTCCACTGTCTTGAGGGCATTGAGCTCCAGATTGTTCTGTCTGCACCAGGACACTAGGTGATCGATCTCCCATCTGTAGGTAGACTCGTCCCCATCAGAGATGAATCCGATGAGGGTTGTATTGTCTGCAAACTTCAGTAGCTTTACAAACTGGTGGCTAGAGGTGCAGCTGTTGGAGTACAGGGAGAAGAGCAGTGGTGGGTACAGCTAACCAAAAAAATAGCTTCGATAACAGATAATCAGCTAACTGAAAAGTTTATCTTTTATAAAGCGAAACCAATAAACCACCCCAAAATTTATCGGAAGCTACAGCTAACTGATAACCGATAACTTCCAGTATTGTCTTCGGTACACTTGCAACTACTAACAAGCTGATTTTGAGTTTTAACACCATGATCACTTCTGGTAGCATCAAAGGCGACTACAGACCCAAACAATGAGTCAGCACTTCTGTCTTTGAGCGCCCTGCCCACTGCTGGAAGCTCCTGTTTATTACATAGCTTCCAGCAGTGAAGCAGTTGAGAGGAGCAGCGAAGCTCAACTCTATTCAATAACAGCATCACCGTGAGGTGGAGGTCTTGGAAAATAAAGCAGTGCTGACTTATGGTTTGGTTTATGAATAAAATTAATTCTGATAGAATAACTCCATTAATGTCAATTTTGTCATTTGTAAAAAGTTAAAATATATATCCTTTAATGTTGAATAATGCACTAATTCTGAAGTTTTGTAACAAACACAGATACCAGAGGGATTATGGGTAAAATGTGCCTCCGCTAACACTGATCGATTGACTCATTAATTCTATATAAAAACCAACACGTTAATGTGAGGTGTGTGTTGGTGTTTACATATAAATGTGCTTTTGTAAAATATGCCATTTTTTTATTTGTAAAAAAAAGGGATTTTCAAAAAAAAGAAAAAGCCAAGTTGTAATTAGATAGCCGTCTGATATAACCGGTGTCAAAATAAATAGAACACTGCCATCTACTGGTGCCCAGATGCTCAGTACTTAAGCTGGGCTTACACTATGTGAGTTTTGCCCCTTTTTCAGCTGATTTTTCACTCGTGTGAGAATTTGTTTGGATCGCGCCAAGTTTCATCTTAATCGCGCGTCCTGCATCGTGTAGTATACATGGAGTAATGAGCTGCGTTAAACCTCTCACGGCCACCTCCCAATCGGCAATCGTATGGTCAGATGAAAATCAAACCTGTTTAATATTCTGGTCAGCCGTCATGAGGGTATCCCGCTGCTGAAGCTGACAAGCGTCCAACCTCTCGCACTGTGCATGTGCAAACACCGATGTGGAATTGGAAAGAGCATAAACAGTGATCATCTCTTTGGGAGAGCAGCTTCTGTTTCTTTTTCCCCCTTTCTTCAACTCATGTAAAGTCTTGTCTTGTTTTTTTTTTGTTGTTGTTGTTAAAACTTTGATGTCTCCCATTGAGAGTTTTTGTAAAAATAAGACGTAAATAAAGTTTGAAAAAAAAAAGCTTTTGTTTACGTTTTGCTTCTGGAAACATGAGTCCGGCGTGTGGTTTTTGAATGTACAATGTGAGCAGTCAGATCGCATCAGAGCATCGGGCTGTATAGTGTGAGAATATAAATCGTGCTCTCTGAACTTTTACACCATGCGGTTTTGTCGTACAGTTTGAGCTGGAGCAGAGTACAACGATTGAAAATATCATACATTGTCTGCCCAGCTTTAGGGCGAATACTGCCATGAACACTACTGGCCAGTAGATGGTAGTAGAGACCGTGAAAACCTGCCAAAACAAAATTCCAGATAATCTGTGTCTGCTATGTGTAAGATGCGTGGAATTTAATAAACGCAAATTGAATTTCAGACATCTTACACACACACACACACACACACACACACACACATATATATATATATATATATATATATATATATATATATATATATATATATATATATATATATATATATATATATATATTTGGAACTAAGACGACAGACAGTGTTTGACATAAGCAGGACTCTAAATAGCAAACTGGAATCGATTGCAATGATTCCAATTGAAAATAATGGAGAAGCAACCTGAGCTTCTTCTGCCATTTTTACATAAAACAAACATAATGTTGTTGTCCATTTGGCTGCTCCCGTTTTTTTTGTGTGTGTGTGTGTGTGTTCGGGGTCGCCACAGCGGATACAACCAGATCCGCATTGGTACCTGGCACAAGTTTTACGCCGGATGCCCTTCCTGACGCAACTCCAGTTTCACCTGGAGAAACACACAGCCGCTGGTGTTCCAAAGAGGTCTCCCATCCAAGTACTAACCAGGTCCCGCACTGCTTAGCTTTGGACATCTGACGGGATCAGGCTTACACAGAGCAGATCGGCTGCACAAACACAATAACGTCTATAAACCCAGAGAATATATTCACGAGAGTTTTAGGCACAATATACAAAGAGTTTAATGCTGTTGTCCATGTGGAGCCTGATCAGAGCGTCTCAAATGCATTTCTTCTGTTGTGAATGTACAGAGATACCCATAATGCACTGGGCACAGCATGTCACACTAAAACCTCAAAATTAGTGCATTACTTTAAAACTAAAACATATATCTGATATTTTCACTTAATAAAACTTCAGATGTGACGTTAATTTAAATAACTTGTCCAAAATTAGTTTGGTTAAAATTTTAACCATAAGTTAAAACTGTATGCCTCTGGATGACTTGGGTGATATTGCCAGCATATCAGTATGGGGTCAAAAGAAATGAGCTTTTCTTTTCTGTGACCAGTTCTCCTTTGCCTGCAGAGGATAGAGCGGTTTTCTTTTGGAACCAGCTCTCCTCTGTTTGCAGAGGATAGAACTGCGCATCTACTACAAAACATTTAACAGGTAGGTACTCAACTGATTTTAGACTTCATAAATGTTTGTAACTATTCAGATTTGTTTACCACGTCTGCAAAAATACGTTAGCGGTCTAAAAATTATCGGACCAAAACTAATCGGAAGATGATTAGTCCGATAATGGTTTTCAAAGTTATCTGAAAAGCTAATCCGATAATGAAAACATTATCTTCGATAATTAGCGGTTAGCGGATTAGCGGAACTGTGCCCACCACTGGAGAAGAGTAGAGGGGAAAGAACGTACCCTTGGAGGGATCCGGTACTGATGGGCTGTGCATTGGAGATGTGCTCCGCCCCCCCCCCCCAACTTCATGTGCTGCCTTCTGTTGGACAGGATGTCGGTGATCCACCTACAGGGAGAGAGAGCTTGCAGGGGTCTCACCAGGATTTTTTCACAGCATAGGAGGGAATCAAATCAAATCAACTTTATTTATAAAGCACTTTGAAAACAGCAACAGCTGAAACAAAGTGCTGTACACAAGGGGACATAAAAAGTAACAAACCACAAAGTACAAGTAACAAAGAACAAACCCAAAAATTAAAACTGAAACAAATAAAATCAGTTAAAACTTAAGACTGTCTGTTTGCCATGGACTGCGACCTGTGTCGGTGGAGAAGGGGGTCCTGATGATTAAGTGGATGGTGCGGCTGTGGTCCTCCTGAAGCAGCACATCATTTTGGCCCTGGATTCACTTAGCCGGAGGTTTATATAGGCCTGGTATAAACCAATCGGCTCGTGGTGTCTAGCCCTAGGATACTAATTACATCTCCTATATACTTGATCTGGCATGTTTTTGTATTTGTAGGGCTTTTACGATATTTTCGTCTGGCTCTCTACCATCTGATGCCAGGGCTTGAGTGCTCCCGGGTGCCCATGTATCATTAGTTTAATTTTTAGGTTATTGTGGGAGCCGTATTGGCTAGAATGCTTGTGAGTTCATACCCTGTACATCGTGCAGGGGAAACAGCATAGCCAACATGACAAGGATTTTAATTACGGGTTTTGATTTAATTCTCTTAGGCTTTAGACGTAGGGTTCGGTATGGGATTAGGGAGTTTCCAAGTATTTTTCTGGCAGGGGTTCACTTTTGTGTTGTGTTGGTGGTGTTGTTGATATCTTATCAATCACTTTTGTGTGGTATCCTGGAAGGTGACTGCTTAATCAGGTCAATCGGGGTTCATTGTGTCTGCCCCGAGTATATACTGCTGTATCTCTGTCGTCAGTAAGAGTGTTACGCCTCATATATATATGACGCCCCCTTGTTGGGCTCCATGGTGGGTGGGGAGCACTGGTGATGAATTTTGATTATTTTACTATGGCAACTACAAATAAAACAACCAAGAGATTTCGTAATGATTCGAACGATGAGAACGCTGATTCTGTGCATTTCCCGCACTTTTTGGTCATCCAAAGTAGTGACCCAAATTTGCCACTGAAATTGTCTCCTTTTGCCATCAACAGGGGCATACAGGGGATAATTGGACCGGCAAAATCGGTAAAATGACTTAGATCGGGAGATATTCTGGTCGAGGTTGACCGACCTTGTCAGGCCAAAAATCTCCTCAAGGTTCAGACATTTGTCAATCTTAATGTCAAAGTCACTCCACACAAGACGCTGAACTCGTGTAAAGGAGTGATCCGTTGCCCTGAGCTTAGGGATTGTGATGTCAAGGAAATCGTCGAGGATTTGGCTGACCAGGGTGTTACTGATGTATACCGCGTCACAATCAAACAGGATGGTGTTGAAAAACCGATGAATACCTTGTTTGTAATGTTTCACATATCTAGTATCCCGCAGTTTATTGATGTTGGATAGTTGCGTGTCAGGGTTAGTCCATTCATACCTAACCCTGTCCATTGTTTCAAATGTCAGATGTTTGGCCATTTCAAATCTTCTTGTCAAAGCACTGAGCATTGCGACAAGTATGGCAAGTGTGACCATAATTCTACCAACTGTCAGGGTCCTGTGCGATGTGTAAATTGCTCTGGCAATCACGCTGCCAATTCCCGAATGTGCCCAAAATGGATTGAGGAAAAAGAAATTCAAGAACTTAAAGTTCTGGGTAACTTGTCTTTCCTGGAAACATGTAAAGTGTTTGATGCCCAACATGTACAAAATACTTCGTATGCAACTAAGGAGACTGACATGACTAAACCAAAAGTAGCTAACCAACAATCTACTTTGAAACAACTGAAAAGGACATTGGGTATCAAAACGGATTTAACTTGGTGAAAGGCGATGCTCCTGCATTGAATGAGACTATTAAATCAACTACTACTGATAGGACAGAACGTCTGCCCAAGAAACAGGCCCAACAGAAAACTACGTCTAAGGATGACCGACCGCCGCAGTCGAAGTTTAATACAGGAGCCTGTAATATTCTTCTCAAAGTCAAAGTGAACTTTATTGTCAATCAAGCCATGCAACAGTACATTACACAGAAGACTGAAATTGCGTTTCCCAAAACTCCAAATGTGCAGTAACAGAGGCTAAATTAGACATACAACTAAATATAAACTGGATATGAGACTTCTGGTAGTAGTCATCCGACAAAAAAGTTGGTTACAGGTAAAAGCAAAGCTCAGCCCCATGCATCAAAATTTGCATCTTCAGAATCACTGTTGGCCAAAAATAAATTTGATATTTTACAAGTTGAGGGTGATGTCACATGGATATTTCCCCTGTTCCTCATCCTCCCTCGAAAGTTCCAGTTGTTCCGAGATCAGATGGTACCGGGTAAAGAAAACGCCGTATACAATGAAACTGTCGAGGGCTTAAGCCTAATTTTGAAGAAATTAAATGTCTTTACTTTATCATAATCCTTATGGCCTTTGTTATAAGAACCTTTTTGAGTGTTTCAGATGTTTTGTTTAGGAGGTTATGTTTAATAAAACGAGTGCTTCTTTGGCAGACGGCAGACCTATTGGGGGTTCCTCTATATTGATAAGAACTGTGTTCCTCATGAAGCTCTTGAGCTTCGTACGAATCTCCATGCTGTCGCAGTTGAGATAACTCTTCATTGCACATTTACTATTTGTTGGGTGCATATTCCAGCAAAGTATGGCCTTACACAAGTTGAATTAGTCGGACTGGTCAGTCAGCTTCCAGTGCCATTTTTGTTAATAGGGGATTTTAATACCCACAGCTCTCTTTGGGGCTGTCAGAACTCAAATAGATTAGATAACATTGTTGAATTGACACTTGCTCATTTTGATTTATGTCTTTTAAATGATGATTCTCTGACATATCTCCATCCAGCCTCTGGTTCCATGACGGCTATCGGTTTATCTATTTGTTCACCAAATATTTTTCTGGATTTTCAATGGAATATTCATGGTGACCAGTGTGGCAGTGACCACTTCCCTATTTTTGTTGACATTGTCCATCCTTTGCCAGAGAAGAGAGTCCCAAAATGGCAACTTCACAAAGCAAATTGGGATGCTTTTGTACTTCAGTGTACACACAATATTTCTGTTGAACATTTTCAGGATGCAGAGGATTCTTTGATTTTATTTACTCGCACATTACTTGATACAGCTACAAATACGGTACTAAAATCAGGTATGGAATGTCGTAAACATAATCCTTGGATTAATGCCGACTGTAATGAAGCTGTCAAGTTCCGTTAAAAAGGCCTTAGGAAAATTCAAAAAGTATTATTTCTTCACTGCGCAATTAAATTAAAAAATAACTGTCATAATCCGACGTATGATGGTACCTTTATGCCATGATATTCTACTTTCTATACTTGTAGGCCGTCAGCTATTAAACCTTTTGGTTTATGTAAAAAGGATGCTCTATTATGCATACTCAGTACTACTAATATAGCTTCTTTCCGCATACCTAATATTCCCCCTTGGAAGCTCGTTGACCCAATAATTGATTTATCACTAAGAACATTTAAAAAGAGTTGTACCAATGATTTAATCTTTTTGAATGAATTTGGAGAAATGAGGTATGAATACAGCCATTATTGTGAGATCTATACAGATGAGGACCAGACCAGACCAGGACAAAGTTGGTGCAGCTTGTGTAAGTGGCCGTCTTCAAAGGCAAATTAGATTGCCAGACAGTTCTTCTATATATACAGCCGTGTTGTTTGCCCTGAAAATGGCTTTGGGTGTTGTTGTGGACACTGACCAAAGACGTTTTGTTGTTTATACAGACTCTCTGTCTAGTTTGTCGGCTTTGCAGGGCAACATTTATACACATCCGTATATTGTTCAGCTTTTGGAAACTTTGTATACAATCTGTATATTAGGTAAGCATGTAATATTTGCCTGGATACCAAGTTATACAGGCATTAAGGGAAATGAAAAAGCTGACAAGTTGGCAAAAGAAGCTCTAGCTATGGATGTAACAGAAATACACATACCCTACACAGATCTAAAGCCAAAGATTAACAATTATTTTCATCAACATCAACCTGCCGTTGACTCGCTTACTCATTTACCACTAGCTAAGCGGCGGGAAGTCATTGTGTTGACCCGCGCTCGTATAAAGCCTGGGTCCCACCGAATAATGAAGGATGAAGAAGGAGCCACGTATGGGTGTGTCACGATTATTCGAAGAATGACCCATGTTTTCATCTATCACGTATCCACTATGAAGGTGCCACTTTGTGCCTCTCTGTACCCCGCATGTGCCATGTAGCAGCCTCAAGTGAGCCATGACTGACCTGTCATTACAGCCTCGAATGGCTCGCATCAGCCACACAAAGCCACGTAGTGCCATGATAGCGCCATGATAACGCCATGTTGGCGCACGTTTAAGCATGAGTTTGGTCCAAACCTCCAGTCCTCCCACACCTGGTCCCTTCAAAGTGTGGGTTTTCAATTCACAGATTCACAGCAGCATTTAAAGATGCCCCTTCTTTTTTTTTTAACGCAGTCCAAAAATAGACACTCCAGGCTGTGCGCCAGGCTGCTGTCCACCTGTAATCACCAGACCAGCTAGACCCGAACCATGGGTTCCTGGAGAGCCGCCTCTGTGCTCCTCACTGGCTCCGTGGCTCTCTGGCTTTTCTTCTGCGGCTTTAAACACACAAAACTTTGTGCGTTTATTTCTGCAAAATCACTCTTTTGCGCGCGCTGCTGTCCTTTTATTTTTACGTGATTCCACTTTTAACTTTGTGTTCGGCCGTTTATTTCTGCAAAAGCGCTCTTTTGCGCTGTGCCGTTCTGCATAGGTACAGAATGAGGTCGCCGCTTTAATTATATATACCTGTGGATCATTTTCAAAATATATATATTTCTTTATTTCTTCTGCAGCTTACAAGTCACCACGATACAACTTTTAACTTTGTGTTATGTCTTCAAAATCAGTCTTTTGCATGCTCTCCACTGCTGCTCCACTGGATTTATTATCTTCCATGGCTTTAAACACACTTCCACTTTCACGCAGTCACCCAAATTTTAACTTTGTGTTCATCCAATATTGACTGAAAAATCACTCTTTTGTGAGCTGGCGTTCTGCCTAAATGCTCATTTGAGCGTGATGATGAGTCACTGCCTCAGTGCACACACACAGCGGAGCTCATGTGATCCGTTAATTCCAGAAGTGATTAGAGGTGTTTTCAGCATCCAAGGTTTGACAGAAAATGATTAATCCACTACAAAATAATTATTTTATATAGAGTCCAGCGCACAGAGCAGGTGGAATTGTGTGAAATTTTGAGCTGTTCCAAAAATAGCCTCTCAGGTCCTGCTTAAGTGCGCACACACAGCGGAGGTCATGTGATCCATTAACAAGATATTAAATCAACATACTTTTGCATACAACAGACATACGTTTACAGCTAGGAACTGTTTTATCAAGCTATAAAAAAACATTAAAAATAATTACCTTAAACTGTTCAAAATACATTCCACATGGAGTAGGAAAGAGAGGGGGAAAAAAGCGTCCATATGCGTCCAACAGTCCTCTGTGATTCCAGAAGTGATTAGAGGTGTTTTCAGCATCCAAGGTTTGACAGAAAATGATTAATCCGCTACAAAATAATTATTTTATATAGAGTCCAGCGCACAGAGCAGGTGGAATTGTGTGCACAAGAGGAGAGCCGTTCCAAAAATAGCCTCTCAGGTCCTGCGAAGGTGCCAGGCGCACGGATAATGGACTTTTAGCAGACTCGTAAGCACCACACAAATGCCTCTAAGCCGTTGCAGTAACTCGTACACAAACTGCACCACGCTGTTGTTGCTAAATTTTGAACTTCTTGAAATTAGTGCCACGCTCAGAGAGGAGCCTCGTTAACTGAAGATAATGCCTCTAGAGCCCACTCAGAGCCATGAAACTCCCATGATAGTTGAAGAAACCCTCTCGTAGCAAAGAAAACATGCTGCGTGGCTCCTTCTTCATCCTTCATTATTCGGTGGGACCCAGGCTTAAGTCATTCACACTTTACACATGCATATTTACTTGCAGCAGAGGACCCACCTTTTGTATACCGTGTAATTGTGTACTTACAGTGAAACATGTCCCGCTTGAATGTGTTGGTTTTGCTCATATTCGTGTGAATTTTTATGGCATTCCTGATCTTAAGACCTTATTTAGAGATGTTTCACGATCACTCATTGTAAGTTTTCTTAAAGAGATTCATCTTTTTATTAGGTTTAAGTTGGAAAACTGTTCATTCCCATTCACACCAGTTATATGTTTGGGCAAGGTATTTTATCCAGTTGCCTAGTTTTTCAGAGGACGGACCTGCTTCATTTGTCGTAAAAGGATAGGGAATTATCCCAGTGAAGTAGTTGCTTCCTAAACTACTGATACCTGCTGTTTATGATGATGGATATTGTGATGTATTTTGTGTTTAATGTTCCAGGTGACTATTTGGCACGGTTGGAGACTTATATGACACTTATGTGTTGGGTAGTGGTGTTAATTTCTTATCAGTCAATCAATCCACATCTTTGGAGCCACAACAGAAAAGGTTCGGAGTCCCCTCTGAGCATACGCTTGCACCTTGGCACCTCCAGGAGGACTGATCAGCTGACCGGAGGTGGCGAGCAGGGGTGTACAGATGAAGCAGCTCAGAAAGGTAGGTGGGGCAAGGCCATGTAAAGATTTAAAAACAAATAAAAGAATCTTAAAATGAATTCTAAAATGCACAGGCAGCCAGTGGAGGTAGGCCAGAACATGTGTAATTTGTTCCCTCTTACGTACACCAGTTAGCAGATGAGCGGCAGCATTCTGAACTAGCTGGAGACCTGCAAGGGAGGACTGGCTAATTCTGTAATAAAGAGCATTACAGTAATCCAGCCAGGAGGTAGTAAAAGCATGGATTGCTGTTTCAAGTGCTGCTGTGCAAGAAATGGCTTAACCCTAGCACACTGCCTTAAGCGAAAGAAACTTGATCTACTGCACTAATTTGGTGGTCCAGTTTAAAATTGTTGTCCATCTTAAAGCCCAAGTTTGTGACAGTAGATTTTGAAAAGGCTGACAAAGGCCCCAGATCGATAGGAGCTGCTAGGGCCAAAAACAATCACCTCCATTTTCTTTTCATTAAAATTAAGAAAATTCAATGCCATCCAGGCTTTAACATCCTCAAGACAGGACAAGAGGGGCTGAAGAGACATAATTTTTCTTTAGAGGGACATATAGCTGGCTGTCATCAGCATAGCAATGGAAGCTGATGCCATGCTTTCTGAGAATGAACCCCAGGGGAAGCAAATACAGGGAGAAAAGTAAGCGTCCAAGAATTGAACCCTGTGGGACCCGTATAAAAGTGGAGCGGAGAAGGACTCACAAACCCAGAGGTCAACGCACATAGTCCTACCGGTTATTGTAAGTAGGACCTGAACCAGTCCAGGGTACTACCACCAATGCCCAGAAGCTGCTGCAGACGATTTATCAGTGTGTTATGGTCAGTTGTATCAAAAGCAGCAGTCAGGTCAAGCAGGACAAGAATGACATGGTTGCCGCTATTGTTTACCATTAAAATGTCATTAAAAACCTTTAAAAGGCCAGTTTCTGTGCTATGCAACATTTGAAAACCAGACTGAAAAACCTCTGAGATGTTATGTTCATCAAGGTAAGTTAAAAGTTGTGCATAGACCAATTTTCTCCAGGATTTGGAGGCAAATGGCGACTTGGAGAGTTGATAGATCAGTGTTGTCAAGGCCAGATTTCTTCAGCAAAGGTTGAACCACTGCATGTTTAAAACTAACAGGACAACACCGGAGGATAGACTGCTGTTTATAATGGTCAGAACAGCTGCCTAAGGTAGAAAAAAGTTCTTTGGGAACCTGATGGTTTCAAATGAGCCACCACATCCTCTACGGAACTGCAACAGAGTCCAGTTCAAATCTGTTAAAAACCGCTGGGCAGGGAGCAGAGACAGAAGGATCAAAGGTGGGTGGAGATATGAGAGCTCTTGCAGAAGCAACCTTGTCAATGAAAAAATATAGAAAACTGTTACATAATCAGTGGATTCTTCTAGACATACAGACTGTGGTATATTCAGGACAGAGTCAATTGTTCTGAACAATACTCGAGGGTTCTTGTCGTTTTCCGTAATAATGTGTGACAAATACTCTCTTTTGGACTCTTGACAGTGCTTTGATAGTAGCCCCAATGGTCCCTTTAAGATTAGAAATGAAACCTGCAGCTTGTCCTTCTTCCACCTGCGTTCGGCTCTGCGACATTCCTTTCTGGCAGCACGGGTTCTCCTCATTTACCCGGGTTCAGATCAAGACTTAGACCGCCTGGGTTTTAGCGGAGTCACAGAGTCCATTATAGAAAGGCAGGAGGAGTTAAACCGGCAGCACAGCTCCTCCGTATCAACTACGGGTGAAATGGGGAGCACACAGGCAGCAGAGAAGGCAGTAGAAAAATGTTCGAAAGTGAGGGGGTTAAAAGCGTGACGGGGTCTGACTGATGCGCAGCATTTCTCAGGTACACAAGAGAGTTCAACGCTAAAAACGACTGGTGCATGATCAGAAAAAAAAAAAAAAAACAAGTCACTGATTTCTAAATTGACACAAACAGACCATGGAAAAACCCAAGTCTAATGTATGCCCATGTTGGTGTGTGGGATCAGACACCCACTGCTTCAAATTAAAAGAGTCCCTATGTCTAAAAAAATCCTCCACCATGGGCTTGTCGGGACAGCAGACATAGAGATTAAAATCACCAACAAGAAGAAAGACTATGATAATTGGGCAACAGACCTGCAAGGAGTTTGAAAACTCATTTAAAAACTACTAAAAACACCGGTCTTTGCGACCAACCTCAAAAAGTCAGTTGCAAAACTGGAAAAGGATGCAGGACGCTGCTTGCAGGTTAAAGAACCTTGAAAAACAGTCAACGTTCCTGCACCCCGGCCCAGTTTCTGTGGAGAGTTAAAAAAAGAAGCAATCGGCCGGTAAAAGGTCCAAGACAAGACTGCAGTCACTGGCTTTCATCTACATCTCCATAACGCAAAGGAAATCCAGATCACGGGTATCGAATAAGTCCCCGAGGATAAAGATTTGTTTGCCAGCGATCTGGCGTTCATGAGGCAAATTCTGGTAGGAGCTGGAGCTTGTGGCCCGGCGGATCGCTGAACACGGTGCGTGTCCTCAGGTTACATTTCTCCCATGCCGGCGGAGCCGCAGGGACACCGAATTGCATAACATGAGATTAGCGTCATCAACACCGGTGACAGCTACCAGACACCTGTCAATAGGGTCGAGGAAATGCCAGGGCACCATAAAGGAACGCGACGATCCTTGCGCAGGATGTAATCCTCGAGATGAGTGAGCCACAAAAATCCTTAGGTTTACCATCCGGCCGCTGTGTTTACAGTGGCGCTGATGATGCCTCAACCGGGAAGACGGAGCTGGGGCCCGGAGCAGGTGAGATGGTATTTCCGCTAGAAGCGGGGGTAGAGGTTTCAGTCCATAATGGTTAAAAACACTTAAAACTGTATTTTGTTGTAGATCCAAGAGGGATTGGCAATCATATACCAGCAGATACTCAATTTGTGAAGAGTTAAAACTGAGAAACACCAAAAACACACAAAAAAACCGAGAGAAACAGATGGCATGCCATGCACACTGGCACCGTCTTCAACTTTCTTAGCGGGAACTTAGCGAGGCATAGCCGCTCAACAAGTGTTGCAGGCACAAGTATTGTAGGAGGTCCTGGGGCATCCCCCCAAGAAAATTTGAATTTATAACCCTTTGAAATGTTATTTCCAGCATTTTGAGGGCCGCTTGTGTTGCTAACTGGAACGTTAAATAACGTGCGACATGTCCTTTAAGAAAAATGTAAAAAAAAAAAAAAAAAAAGCTCCCCCTATGATGGTTATATCACAGCATAGGGGTTCCAAAGCACAGCATAGGGGCCCTCTGTGCTCAACTCCACTGGCGAGAACCCTGGCTTGTTCTGCAGCAGGGCCCGGATGATTGTATTGAAAGCAGGGCTGAAGTCCACAAACAGAATCCTGGTGTAGATTTCTGGGGAGTCCAGATGCTGGAGGTGGAGGGCCGTGTTGACTGTGTCGTCTTCCGACCTGTTGGCTCTGTAGGCGAACTGCAGTAAATCCAGGTGGGGTTCAGAGATGGCCTTGATGTGTGTGAGGTCAAGACGCTCGAAGGTCGTCATCACCACAGAGGTCAGGGAGACAGGTCTGTAGTCATTAAGTCCTGAAGTTGTGTAGAAGACACAAGTCTTCACAAACATGGTGACTTTCTGACTTGTTCATTCTTGGGCACATAAGCACAAACTCCGCCCCTATGTGCATTGTGCGCATGGAGACATGGCAACTTGAGTGCGCCGTGCACACGGTCTGAAAGACCCGTAACTCCTGTATAGGTCCTGAGGCCCATTGATGTTAGTGCTTATCCCTCGATATTGTCACACGAAGAAGATGAGACACTATAACTGTACCTGCACAGGACACCAGTCCATTACTGGTCATTCCCCAAGCACAGCCGGTATCAGGCGTGGAGTTTGACTGGGATGGTACACCTGTCAAACTGTATGTAGGTGTCAACTCAGGGAGGACATAAACCTCTGCTGGAGACTTAAGCTAGAAAGATAGTCACAGATTTGAAGTTCCCGGCTCAATAATCTTAAGAGAAACATTGTTGAAAAACAAACAATGCTAGTTTCTAACCTCTGAAAGGTAGACAAGGAGCTACAACCATTATTTTTATTCACAAGCTGTCGTCTGAGCTGGAAATATAACATTGATCTGAACGAGCAGGCAGAAGCGTAGGCACCGTATAGAAAGTGCAAAAGCAAAAAGAGACACCAGAAAACTGTTCAATAAATTGAGGTATGATGTCACCAAATTCACGAAAACATCAATGGTCTCCTGCTTGTTATACTACAGCACTCAGTTTGGAAAAATGTGCAAAAATTAAATTTTACAGATTTGTTGTCCTTTTCGGCTGCTCCCGTTTGTTCAGGGTCGCCACAGTGGATACAGCCAGATCCGCATTGGTATTTGGCACAAGTTTTACGCCGGATGCCCTTCCTGATGCAAGTCCAGTTTAACCTGAAGAAACACACACAGACTCTGGTGTTCCGAAGAGGTGTCCCATCCAAGTATTAAACAGGCCCCCGCGCTGCTCTAGCTTTCTACCGGGATCAGGTTGACACAGAGCAGACTGACTACCAAAAAATTAATTTTAGTGAATTAGTGAATTTTATTGAGGTGGGCTTCATAGATAATTGGCAAAGCTTCTGGGGAAAACCTGGTCTTGTTAGGAGAGACGGCATCCATCCCACTTTGGATGGAGCAGCTCTCATTTCTAGAAATCTGGCTAATTTTCTTAAATCCTCCAAACCGTGACTATCCAGGGTTGGGACCAGGAAGCAGAGTTGTAGTCTTACACACCTCTCTGCAGCTTCTCTCCCCCTGCCATCCCCTCATTACCCCATCCCCGTAGATGACGGTGCCTGCTCCCAGACTACCAATAACCAGCAAAAATCTATTTAAGCATAAAATTCAAAAGAAAAAATAATATAGCACCTTCAACTGCACCACAGACTAAAACAGTTAAATGTGGTCTATTAACATTAGGTCTCTCTCTTCTAAGTCCCTGTTGGTAAATGATATAATAATTGATCAACATATTGATTTATTCTGCCTAACAGAAACCTGGTTACAGCAGGATGAATATGTTAGTTTAAATGAGTCAACACCCCCGAGTCACACTAACTGTCAGAATGCTCGTAGCACGGGCCGGGGCGGTGGATTAGCAGCAATCTCCATTCCAGCTTATTAATTAATCAAAAACCCAGACAGAGCTTTAATTCATTTGAAAGCTTGTCTCTTAGTCTTGTCCATCCAAATTGGAAGTCCCAAAAACCAGTTTTATTTGTTATTATCTATCGTCCACCTGGTCGTTACTGTGAGTTTCTCTGTGAATTTTCAGACCTTTTGTCTGACTTAGTGCTTAGCTCAGATAAGATAATTATAGTGGGCGATTTTAACATCCACACAGATGCTGAGAATGACAGCCTCAACACTGCATTTAATCTATTATTAGACTCTATTGGCTTTGCTCAAAAAGTAAATGAGTCCACCCACCACTTTAATCATATCTTAGATCTTGTTCTGACTTATGGTATGGAAATAGAAGACTTAACAGTATTTCCTGAAAACTCCCTTCTGTCTGATCATTTTTTAATAACATTTACATTTACTCTGATGGACTACCCAGCAGTAGGGAATAAGTTTCATTACACTAGAAGTCTTTCAGAAAGCGCTGTAACTAGGTTTAAGGATATGATTCCTTCTTTATGTTCTCTAATGCCATATAACAACACAGTGCAGAGTAGCTACCTAAACTCTGTAAGGGAGATAGAGTATCTCGTCAATAGTTTTACATCCTCATTGAAGACAGCTTTGGATGCTGTAGCTCCTCTGAAAAAGAGAGCTTTAAATCAGAAGTGTCTGACTCCATGGTATAACTCTCAAACTCGTAGCTTAAAGCAGATAACCCGTAAGTTGGAGAGGAAATGGCGTCTCACTAATTTAGAAGATCTTCACTTAGCCTGGAAAAAGAGTCTGTTGCTCTATAAAAAAGCCCCTCCGTAAAGCTAGGACATCTTTCTACTCATCACTAATTGAAGAAAATAAGAACAACCCCAGGTTTCTTTTCAGCACTGTAGCCAGGCTGACAAAGAGTCAGAGCTCTATTGAGCTGAGTATTCCATTAACTTTAACTAGTAATGAGTTCATGACTTTCTTTGCTAACAAAATTTAACTATTAGAGAAAAAATTACTCATAACCATCCCAAAAGACGTATCGTTATCTTTGGCTGCTTTCAGTGATGCCGGTATTTGGTTAGACTTCTTTCTCTCCGATTGTTCTGTCTGAGTTATTTCATTAGTTACTGCATCCAAACCATCAACATGTTTATTAGACCCCATTCCTACCAGGGCTGCTCAAGGAAGCCCTACCATTATTTAATGCTTCGATCTTAAATATGATCAATCTATCTTTGTTAGTTGGCTATGTACCACAGGCTTTTAAGGTGGCAGTATTAAAACCATTACTTAAAAAGCCATCACTTGACCCAGCTATCTTAGCTAATTATAGGCCAATCTCCAACCTTCCTTTTCTCTCAAAAATTCTTGAAAGGGTAGTTGTAAAACAGCTAACTGATCATCTGCAGAGGAATGGTCTATTTGAAGAGTTTCAGTCAGGTTTTAGAATTCATCATAGTACAGAAACAGCATTAGTGAAGGTTACAAATGATCTTCTTATGGCCTCGGACAGTGGACTCATCTCTGTGCTTGTTCTGTTAGACCTCAGTGCTGCTTTTGATACTGTTGACCATAAAATTTATTACAGAGATTAGAGCATGCCATAGGTATTAAAGGCACTGCGCTGCGGTGGTTTGAATCATATTTGTCTAATAGATTACAATTTGTTCATGTAAATGGGGAATCTTCTTCACAGACTAAAGTTAATTATGGAGTTCCACAAGGTTCTGTGCTAGGACCAATTTATTCACTTTATATATGCTTCCCTTAGGCAGTATTATTAGACGGTATTGCTTAAATTTCATTGTTACGCAGATGATACCCAGCTTTATCTATCCATGAAGCCAGACGACACACCCCAATTAGCTAAACTGCAGGATTGTCTTACAGACATAAAGACATGGATGACCTCTAATTTCCTGCTTTTAAACTCAGATAAAACTGAAGTTATTGTACTTGGCCCCACAAATCTTAGAAACATGGTGTCTAACCAGATCCTTACTCTGGATGGCATTACCCTGACCTCTAGTAATACTGTGAGAAATCTTGGAGTCATTTTGATCAGGATATGTCATTCAAAGCGCATATTAAACAAATATGTAGGACTGCTTTTTTGCATTTACGCAATATCTCTAAAATCAGAAAGGTCTTGTCTCAGAGTGATGCTGAAAAACTAATTCATGCATTTATTTCCTCTAGGCTGGACTATTGTAATTCATTATTATCAGGTTGTCCTAAAAGTTCCCTGAAAAGCCTTCAGTTAATTCAAAATGCTGCAGCTAGAGTGCTGACGGGGACTAGAAGGAGAGAGCATATCTCACCCATATTGGCCTCTCTTCATTGGCTTCCTGTTAATTCTAGAATAGAATTTAAAATTCTTCTTCTTACTTATAAGGTTTTGAATAATCAGGTCCCATCTTATCTTAGGGACCTCGTAGTACCATATCACCCCAATAGAGCGCTTCGCTCTCAGACTGCAGGCTTACTTGTAGTTCCTAGGGTTTGTAAGAGTAGAAATGGGAGGCAGAGCCTTCAGCTTTCAGGCTCCTCTCCTGTGGAACCAGCTCCCAATTCAGATCAGGGAGACAGACACCCTCTCTACTTTTAAGATTAGGCTTAAAACTTTCCTTTTTGCTAAAGCTTATAGTTAGGGCTGGATCAGGTGACCCTGAACCATCCCTTAGTTATGCTGCTATAGACGTAGACTGCTGGGGGGTTCCCATGATGCACTGTTTCTTTCTCTTTTGCTCTGTATGCACCACTCTGCATTTAATCATTAGTGATCGATCTCTGCTCCCCTCCACAGCATGTCTTTTTCCTGGTTCTCTCCCTCAGCCCCAACCAGTCCCAGCAGAAGACTGCCCCTCCCTGAGCCTGGTTCTGCTGGAGGTTTCTTCCTGTTAAAAGGGAGTTTTTCCTTCCCACTGTAGCCAAGTGCTTGCTCACAGGGGGTCGTTTTGACCGTTGGGGTTTTACATCATTATTGTATGGCCTTGCCTTACAATATAAAGCGCCTTGGGGCAACTGTTTGTTGTGATTTGGCGCTATATAAAAAAAAAATTGATTGATTGATTGATTTAAAAAATCACTAAAATTCAATTCCGGAATGATATATTTTCATAGTATAAGGGGTAGGTAGTTATAAGGTTTGCTTGTGCCCTCATCCTTTCAGTCACACAGGTTCTTGTTGAGTTGTTTTGTTATGAGTTTTGGTTCTTGCTGTTTTGTGTGCCAAATAAATTCATTCATTCATTCATTATCTAACCTTTGCAATTACTTTGCGGATCGTATGCATGCTGGATGGTGAGGGGTGGTCTGTATGGATGACAGATTAACTATGGTCTGTTGTTACACTACTGTTGGTTGCGCAACTCCTGTCCCACTGAGGTACTTGCATTGGAGGAGAAGAAAATGCTGTTTTGGTGAGATGAAGAAAGTGAAATTGAAAAAGAGTTGTACAATGAATGAGTGCCTCACATTATGTGGCTATGGGGGTTTCTTGTTCAGAATAAGAATTTGATCTGGTGACATTAGTGCATATTGGTGCAGTTTGAAGCATCATGCCAACGTCCCTTTTTTGTTCAAGTTTCCCACACTTTGAGATCGATCTAATCATTCTGGGATATATTTTGGGATTGGTGTAATTGTTACTTCTACCAAAGAATTTGTTTTTTGGCACTGTTTGTTTGTTAGTAGGATTTCACAAATGTGCATGGACATAGTTCAGTGAAATTTGGTGATGTGATTGACTTAGGTAAAAATCAGGTTTAATTTTGAGGCGGCTCCACATTCATATTAATTAAGAATGATATAGAAAATGGAGACAAGGAAACACCATAGCATGTTAGTGGTTGTCATTAGCATATGGGGCAGGGGGAGGTTCCACTAGTACTCAGGTCCACAGGTCCTGGGGTCCACTCGCCCTAACCTCTTTATATTATTTGATGGTGTATATTACAATCCCCAACTGATTTTAAAGATCAATTTACAAAAATAAAACATATGGATGGAAGCGCACTGCATTCAGTGGATAAAAAATAATAATAATAATTAGACCCCGATCTCGTAATTATGAGATGATGTGTCTCCTCATCACATAATCTCATACGAGATGAGATTAGGTGTCTAAGATTTTTTTTTAAATCTATCTTGTACATTGTGCTTCCGTACTTCCAATCCCTCAGTAAAGACAAAAGTGAGAATTCCTGAGTCATCATCAAAAATCGGCCAATTTTTAACCACCGACGGTGCACTGCGATCACACACAAAGTGTGGATTTTCCCCTAAGGTGTTCTTGAATGAATAAAATTTCTCCATGGAGGGGCACGGGGCATCCAGACGGACATGCGCCCAGCCGGGGGTGAGCCCCTCTTTGTCCCTGATTATGATTATGACAGGTGCCACATTGACCACTGCGTCGCTCAGAACCAAATACTGCACATCCATGAAGAAAACGTCTTTATGCAGTTGATGAACATATAGACTACCGTAAATGTAAAACTAATGTTAACATGGTCTCCTTAATACTAGGACTAGAACTAGTGGATTGTAGGACTAGTGGGAAGTTCCCTGTGGGCACAGTAGCGATTCGTGGTGGTAGCAGTTAGTGTGACTGCATATGCATAGTCAAAAGGGCCATGCCACCATAATTACATCTGGTATTTATAGCATATATAACATTGGGCTCCACATCTGGAAACATTCATCACTGTAGATGTTGAACATTGTTACAGAATTCTTCTTGAATCATGGCACATTGAAGGCCTGAATCCAACAGAGACACACAAACACAAAGTAATGAAAGTGAAATCTTTGTCTTTATTTAAAAGTTTTTGTTTTATTGCAGTGTTCATTGTGATATGAGCTGCTGGCTTTTCTAGACATTCAATTGCAAGCCAGTTTATGATGCAGTGTCTCAGATCTGCTGAGATGGTCAAAGCTGTCTTTTTTTTTTTTTTGTCACTGTGATAAAAAATACTGATGTGGCTATAATTGAATCTAACTACTTTACTTGAGGTAATGATGGCTATTTTGTAGCTAACACCGGCAATAACCGGGGTAACGGCTGTGGCTGAATTGCTGTCATTGTGATCGCTGTTGATCTATTCCCCTGATAAATCTGAGCTTATTGTTTGATTGTTGTGCCATTTCTCATCTTTATCTGTGCAGCGTGGTTATGGTCTGTACATTGGACCATTTGGTGCCATTTCACAGAGACCCTTTCATTATAACCAGTGAAATGTAATCAGTCTGAGCGTGAGACTTTCTGTGTCTGCAAAGAAGCAGGGACTGAGGTGCAAGTGTACGAGGAGCTGTGCAAGTGTACTCCTGTATTTAAAATATACAGTAGTTTATTTGCTAATGTCAACAGAAAGATATTTGCATTTGCTGTAAATGCTATTAACTATTAACCTTTCTTGGCTATTCTTTGAATCATCGCTGAGAGGAATTCAGTGTTTTAGCTTCATCCAGACACACCGCTCACCAGTACTGGAAACACCACCATCACAGACATTGAAATTGCAATTCAATCAGTTGCTTCATGTTGTATGATTACAACAAAATAAGAAAACTCTATCTCTTCCCAAAATGCATGTCAGCCAGTGCTTTTCACAAATGTGTGTGTGAAGTGGGATTGTTTTTAAAATTGATGTGCAATTTTTTTTTTGCCCGTCTGTCACTAAAAATAGTCAAGTCAGGTTTGGAAGCAGGCTGCACACATCCCATTGCCACATCCACCGCATTTTGGAACCGCCTTGCAATCTGGATGGCAAGCACCCAGGCAGACAGCTGGTTCATCCCCGTTGAAAGTAGCCATCTACAGTATAAACATTATCAATAATGTTTAGGCCAATTATACTGACGGAGTTGATGCTGTGAGTTCACTAATCTTTACATTAAAGGAGAATTCCAGAACACTTGCTAAAACTACATGAATTCTGATTTTATTACTATTATTATTATTATTATTATAATTTTATTACATTTTTTTAGCTATCTGTCAACACTGAGAGATCTCAGGGCGTACATTTTGAAGCTGTACACTGCACTTACGATCACTGAAGTGCCAGAAAAATAAACACAACAAATTTAATGAAGAATTTTCCGAAGACTTAAATCCATGTGCTATCAAAACGTGCTTATTTAGGGTCTGCTCCTTTCTCTGCCCCTGACCAAGGCAGCATCTACCTCTGGAGTTGGTCCCCAGGCACCGGACTGTGGCTGCCCACTGCTGTTAGTGGTTGGATTGTGTCGAGGTGTAATTAGAATGGGTTAAATGCAAAGGACAAGTTTTGTTGTATGTATATATGTGCAATGACAATAAAGACTCTATTCTATTCTGTCTTTTTTTAATCAAGTTTTCGGTCAAACAATCAGTGCATTGCACATCAAGGTTTGCAAATCCTTGATGAATGATGTTTGACCGAATGTTTGATTAAAAAAGATATTACATGGATTTAAGTCTTCATGAAATTTCAAAGCATGTGCAAACGGAGGCTGGACATAACGTGGCCCGCGGAGCGCCAGTTGGTAACCATTATTCATGTGCTACAAGGTAGCCACGTTGCTGTGCGGCAGTCTGTCACACAGACTACGTTAAGGGCCCCTTCACACATAGTACGAATAAGTACGACTCAGGGTGACTCATGGCGAAACGGCTCGTATGAGCAAACCACGCAACTATCGAGCCAACGGGCAGGTGTGCACAATCCCGGTGCGACGGTTCGTGCACACAGCGGTGTCTTTCAAGCAGGAACACAGTGCGAGCAGCTGCATCACATCACACCACTGATGTGGAGAACAATAAAATAAAAAACAGCTGTATAATTAGTGAATATCACTGGGTTGATATAAATAATACATAAAAGGGGATGCAATACAGAACCCTGCTGTTAAGTAACCCTGGTTTAAAAAAGAAAAAAATGTTACTCACGGGATTCAAACCCATAAGCTCTGATTACCAGATGGAAACTTTACCACTGCGCTACCATCTCTGGCCTGTAATCAGTATGAAAAAATGTCTGAAATCAACAAAGACATGGACGAGGTGCACTGTGTCCGATCGCTGCAGCCTGTTGCAAAGGTGAAAGATGTTGTATATATTTCCACATGAGGACAGCAGGCAGAGACCTGCACCTCATGGAGGAATGTCCTAAGTTCATAGCCTTCCAAACACGGAACGCAGAGATCTTTACAGCCGCAGCTGTGGGCAGACACGCCCCCCTGTCCATTCAGCCTCCAGGCAGTTGTGTCACTCTCTGTGTTATGTGGTCATTCATTTTCATTATTTGTTATGTAATTGTGTATGTAGGTATTGTTGTAATTATTTATATAACTGTCCTGGCAGTGGTTTCTGTGTTTTATTGTGTGAACTGAGCCGTCATCCAGCTGTCAATGTGCTGTGATCAGCTGACAGGCCCCTCCCCATGCTGTGTGTGATCAGAACCCGCTGTCCGGTCCCCATGTGATCAGATCTGTACATGCATATAAGCATTTTATGCAAGTGAGCCCCCCCAGTCAGGGGGCGACACACGCGCACATGTGCAAGACATATGCACCATATATGTGGCTTTTTGCAACTCCACAGTCGTGGAGCACTTAGACAAATTTCACATCCAGCTCGACAGTGATTGTCTGGTGACTGTTTTCATGCCAATAGTGGAAATGGCCACACATTTTCTAAGTGCCAAACAAGCGGTGTTAGATGTTCGTGTGTGTCAGCTGGAATTTGGCCGACATCTGCCACGAGAGGGTTCGATGGGCTCGCACAATGCACACTCTCTTTTAGCTGCTAGTGTGTGCAAATACTTGTAGCAACAGGTGTACGAGGCGTTGGAAGCAGCTACGATTTTACACGTTTTGCATACGATTCCTGCTTCATATGCACTTCATGCGCAGTTTGACCAAATTCGCACTATGTGTGAAGGGGCCCTAAGAATCGCAAAGTTTGTTTGTTTATTTGTTTTTATAAATGAAATTGCTTTGAGCAGCAAATCTATCTGGTGTAAAAAAAAAAATGGAGTTAATAAGGTGTTTTAGAGCAGAGATGGAGCATTTCATGGAAAAACTTGTGCAATGCAGAGGTAGAGGTGGTGTTCAGAGTCTGCAGATTGAATGTCACATTCTGTTGTCCGACACCTTCTTTTGAAAACTCTTAACTGCACTGATGGGGTCAACTGGGGGAGATTTTAACGTCACGATGCAGACAAGTTTGATGGTGACGAATACCGCAAACGGTGAAAGAGCATTTTGAAGGTGGAGGTTAAAGTCAGACTTTTTTGTGTGAAGTACATTTCAGATTCTGACGCCTTCCGTTGAAAGCTCTGACTGCTGACTTAAATTAAAGAGGAAAGCAGGAGTTTTTGAAGTCACACTCCTGTCAGGTGATGGCCAGTAAAATATTGACATTGAAATTAATCGGTATTTATCTGTATTTTAGTCAGTCTTATTAACAAAATATGTCTGGCTTGGCAGGGAATATCTCCGCATACAGAGATCATATCCCAGCTATAATGTGCACCTGACTAACTGAATGAGTTCCGGTAATAATTTTGCAGCTTATGTAGAAGAAATGTTGAGATAGGTTGCGCCTGTGGTGCAGAAGCCGTCAAACCAGTAGGGCATTTTTCAGTTTAATGCAACAATAGCACATGCCCTTCATGATCTATGTACATATGAAAGAGCGGGTCAACTCTCACATCATTGGAACCTGCTAGTACACCTACATCATCCACCCCCCACCCATGATATTTTGGACATGTGACACGTATCTCTGAGTATGATGATCCAGCAGTACTCAAGACTCCAGCAGCTGGAAATGGCAACGAGGACTCCGATGTTTCACCAGTGACAAATAGATGGTTACTTTCTGTAGGTCATATCTGACCAGGTGTTGGCCTGGGTGGTTAACATGCCGACCAGGCTGACACCCAAGGCAGTTCTGTAGTGTAGTGGGTGTGGCGTCACATGGCCCCAGTGCATGTTTCACACACTTGACCCAATGTGACTTTAGGTTCAGTAGATTTAAACATTTGTTTCCCTATTTTTTTTTTTATTGCTCCTCCAAGTCTAACTTTAACTATTTTAAATTAACTTCTTGTTTTTTAATTTCACAGCACATTGCACTGAGACCCTTTGCACACTCAAATCACACAAATTGCAAATATAATTAAGACATTTATGTGTTCTCCATTAATATTTTGTTTCACTGCGTATGACATTTTCACAAACCAACCACACCAAATATGAGATATATGTACAAGGCTGTTTTAAAGGATTCTAAATTAGCTCTTAATAAAGAAAGATGTGGCAGTCGATCACAAAATACATCTTGAAAGAACAAGGAATGGAAAGCGACATTATCACCCTCCCTATCTTAACTAAACACTATACTGTGCATCCAGAAAGTATTCACAGTGCTTCACTTTTTCCATGTTTTGTTATGTTACAGCCTTATTCCAAAATGGAGTAAGTTCTTTTTTTTTTTTTTTTTTTTTTTTAAGAAATCAAATGTGTACATAAGTATTCACACCTTTTGCTCAATACTTCGTTGATGGACCTTTGGTGGCAATTACACCCTCAAGTCTTCTTGAATATGATGACACAAGCTACCTCAGGTAGACTCCAATTAAGCTGTAGAAACATCTCAAGGATGACCAGTGGAAAAAGGATGCACCAGAGCTCAATTTTCAGTTTCATGGCAAAGGCTGTGAATACTTTTGCATGCATGATTTCTTAGTTTGTTATTTTTAATAAATTTGCAAAAATCCTAAAACCTTTTTCATATTGTCATTATGGGGTTTTGTGTTTAGCATTTTGAAGAAAAAATAATTTCATCCATTTTTGAATAAAGCTGTAACATAACAAAAGGTGGGAAAAAGTGAAGCACTGTAAATACTTTCTGGATGCACTGTAAAGAAAGAATTTAACTATTATTCACAATAAATAAGTTCCTTGTTTGGGCATCTGGTAAGGATGCCTCCTGGGTGCCACCCTATGGAGTTGTTCCCTGCCACGCCACCTGGGAGGAAACCCCGAGGAAGACCCAGGACTAGGTGGAGAGATTATATCTCCACACTGGCCTGGGAACACCTTGGGATCCCCCAGTCAGAGGTGGTAAATGTGGCCCGGGAAAAGGAAGTTTGGGGTCCCTTACTGGAGCTGTTGCCCCATCACCCAATCCTGGATAAGCGGTTGAAGATGAATGAGAGCGATGAATGAGTGAACTGGTGCAATGTACCCTAAAATTACATTTTAAACCAATGAATTAAACAGCCTTTTTCGACACAGGGAGCATTGTGGGTAGTGTAGTTAAGCTTCACTTTGGACATTACGGTGTTATCGCCTACTCGACACAAAAACAAAATGGACTAATTTTCACATTATTTTATTTTATTTCTTTGAGGCATGGGATAATTTAATCGCCAAGACTCTGAGAGAGGAGCTGTCACAGTGCAGCTGTGTACAGGGACTTTTCTTCACTTTTCTTTAGACACCGTTTGGATAAGCAAGGACGCTTTATATGGATTATTTCTTCAGATGAATCCCACTAAAACTAACAGCTAAGAATTTATATTTGCTACAAGTGTCTTTTACTCTGCCAATCAATGTATTAATGGACGTATTTCAGTTTAAGCAGCAGGGTTCAAAGCATGAAAAAAGCAGCAGCTTTTAGCTCATAAATGACGGTGTATCTAATACTGAGTTAAACTGTGACTTCTAATACTGTGCTTTACTGCTTTTGAAAGATGATGACAGTGTTTGGGGTTTTATTTTTTACTCATTCATTTTTTGTGGGTTCTTACGTGTTTGTGATCCTTGAATTTACCCAGCAGCCCCTGCGGCGCTTAAAGTGAAACTGGTTTATCAGAAGCCGACAGTGTAATCTGATGTGGCTGCATCCCAATCACTACTTATAGTTATCGGTTATCTGTAATAAAGATAATTTTTTTATCAGTTTAGTGTCATAAAAGATAACTTTTCAGTTATCGGATTAATGTTATCGAAACTAACTTTTTGGTTAGCTGTGCCCACCACTGCTTTTATACTCATTATTATGTAAAATGTAAATGCAGTTGTTGCTTATTGTACCTCATTCAGTGTCATTTCATCAGACTTTTTTTTTTTTTTTAATTCAGGGTCTGCATATTGATTTGGCCTTTCTGACATAACTCCAGCTGTACAAGAATAATGGGGCATGGCCAGCCTTGAACTGGGGACATTCCATTTAGGAAGCAAATGCATTAATTGCTTGCACCACTGTGCACCCTGTGCACTTGAAAATGTAATGACTCGCTTATCATATTGTAAGGGTCTTTTGGTGTCTTTGTTTAAATGGCAGTGCATTAATGTGTTGTTCACCTTAACTAATCTGTTTTAGCCTGGTGATATAGCCTACTCAATTCTAAACAGGCATGATATTTTCATATTAACATACAAAGTGCCTGTTTAAAATTGAGTAGGTTATATCAGGAGGCTGAATTGGTGACTTGAAATTGACTGTAGGTGTGAATGAGAGTATGAATGTGTTTGTCTTTATGCGTTGGCCCTGTGATAGTCTGGTGAGCTGTCCAGGGTGTATCCTGCCTTTCGCCCAGTTACTCCTTGGACAGGTTTGAGCCCCCATGACCTTTAATTGAAATAAGTGGCTTCAGAAAATGAATGAATGAATATATCAGGAGGCTAAAACAGAAGAGTACAACTGACCAATTCATTAGTAAAACACATGAGTAAATCTGACCAATGCATTAGTGCTTTGCACAGTGGACGGTAGCGTCTGCAGTTTGTATACTTCCTCCCAAGCAGAATATCCCTGGTTCAAGGTCAGTCCTGCCTGATTCTCCCTGTACTTCTGGAGCTGCTTTTGAAAAGCCAAATCAACATGTGGGTTTCAAAGCAAATCTCCTGTGGTGACTCCAAGCAAAATGGAAGCATCCCAATGAAATCTCTTTGATTGAGATATTATAAACAACAGCTCATTTCAATTTTACAGAAATAATTAGTTTAAAAGCACCATGATCATGTTAGTTCAGCAGAAAAGGCTGTTCAGTTTGCTGGTTTAAAATATAATTTTCTTTGGTGCATAGTTTTATATTGTAAAATTTACTGGTTGTTTTGGTAAATGCATCTACATTGATTGCTGTATTTTTAACAGAATTGTTCTGGAGATGGACTTCTTGTCTGCTGGGGTCGTTATCCTCCAGGATCCAAAGCCGTTCCATGTTGTGGTGGATCAAGCGACATGTGGCACATGCACAAGCTCCCAGACATCATTTGACTTGACTTCATGATGATATTAAGTTAGGCCAATGGTTAATGGCTAATTAAATTTTTTGTTGATCCCCTTGAATTGAATTATAAAAAACATATAGCTAACAGTCTATATTACAAGCACATCTTGATTGTTTCATTTCAAGTCCATTACAGTGTGGTACAGAGACAAAATCACAACACTGTGTCACTGTGTAAATACTTATGGACCTGACTGAGGACATCTATCTCACCATTGTAAGCTACCAAACTGCAATAAATAATTTTGATCAAAAAGTGTCACCTGCATCTGGTGGGTCAGAAACGTGTTTCCATATGTGTCATACCAATTCATTTATTTTGAGATGTTGAAGTGAGATTGTTGGAGAGACTGGAGAAAATCTGGTAGTTCGGCAAAACAAACAAACAAAAAAAAGTAGTTGCTTCACCAACTTTACCTCTCCTTTTCCAATTTTCCATATCTATTTCTGTGCTTTTGGAGTTTGCAATCAAACTGCTGAGTGTGTCATGCAACGTACAATCATACACTGTGAGAGTCGACCCTCTAATCAAAGCTGCTGTTGTTCTGTTTCAGACAAGATGAAAATCAATGGAAGATCCCTAAAATGAATAATTAAATAAATTAAATTCTGGATTGCATTCAAAATAGAAGAAACCTTTGGAAAATATTAGAAAACAATTGGTGCCATGTTTCTTTGTTTGTTTTAATAGCTTTAATTACTAAAAATTTACATATGCAATCGCGTTATTTCTATTTTCATTTATTTCATTTTATTTTTTGCGGCTCATTTGGGTCTGAGTAAGAGTGGCAGCACACCAACCAGCTCATCCCAAATTTCCTTATCCTCACTTAAGTACTCTAACTCTTCCTTAGAGTTCCTAGGTGTTCCGCAGCCAGCTGGGTGATACAATCCATCCACCATATCTTGCATCTTCCCTATGGGCTTCCTTCTAGTCGCACATTACTGGAAGACTTCCCTAGTGAGAAATGAGAGAGCATACTCTCCAAATGCCTGAAGCACCTCAGAGTTCAGGTTCCTGGGCACACACATTAAGGAGGACCTGATCTGTACAGCAAACACCACTGCGCTCCTGAGAAAGGCTTAACAGAGACTGTACTTGAGACTTCTCAGGAAGAACAAAGTGTCAGAGAGGCTGTTGGTGTCTTTCTACCAGTGCTCCATCAAGTCGATGCTGAGTTATGGAGTTACACTGATTGGAGATGAAAGTGCTCCAGAGGGTCATCAGCATCGCCCAAAAAGTCACTGGATGACCTCTCTCCTCTCTTGAGGCCATCTACAGCACCCACTGCCTCAGGACAGCCCACAGCATCCTCAGAGATTCATCCCACCCTGGTCATCACGTTTGGACTAGGCATGGGCCGGTATGAGATTTGGACAGTATGATAACCGTGGGCAAAAATACCGCAGTTTCACTGTATTATGTATAGCTTTATAATGTGCTTTAACAACATTATGGCTCATCAATAGATGTATTTGTCCTTCTTGACATGTTTGTGGGAGAAATTTGGTCAACCACAAGCACGACTCGAGTCCACCGCTTGTACTTCTCAGTGGTTTTAAAGATGGGATAAAATTTACTCCTTCCATGTAATCCTTTGCGGGTATCTTCAATCGCTCCGAGTCTGACACAGGCCATAGCTACGATGCTTTGTTTCCACTGTTTTTGGTTTGAAGGGCCATTCCGCGGAAAATAAAATGAAAAAGCCGACTTGGTCCTTTTAGACAGAGGGAAAAGTTCAGTGCAGGCTTCGCCTCCAGCCATGATGAAACCAACTAACGTTAGGTGCCTCTTTGTAAACAGAGACAGAGGTGCGTGACAGGGGAAGGGTGGCAGCGGCCGCCTCCGCTCTGCCTGTTAAGAACTCTCATATCCTGCTTATATTGTAGGGATGGTATAACAGAAAATTTTAGTGGTTTTGATACCGTGGCTTTTTCATACTGCGGTATACCCTGAAACCGGTTATCGGCCCATGTCTAGTTTGGACTGTTACCCCCGGGGAGATGCTTCAGAGCCATCATGTCTAAAACTCAGACAGAAGAACAGTTTTTACCTCAGAGCTGTCACTGCACTGAACACTGCACAAACCTGATAGTGCCCGAACCTGAAGTACAGATGTGCAATATCTGATATCTGTGTCTGTTTGCTATATGTTCATTTTTATTTGTTCTTATCTTGAGTGTCTCAACAGCACTGAGAGGCTCTACCTCCGTTTCGTTGAACGTTTGTGCAATGACAGAGATTCTGATTCACCTCAGCTGTCTCCTTTTAATGCAAAGCAGCAGCACCTCCACTGCTGGTCCCTCCCAACTGAAGAACCTCTTTTTAGCTGCTTGTATATGTACAGTGTACTCAAGACTTCAGACGCAGTCCCAATCCATCTGTTGATCTCATGCTCAAGCTTACCCCCACACCTGAACAGGTGCCTTTAACTCTTCCACTTGCGGCAAAAACTCTTCCCTGATCCAGAGGGGGCAACCCACCCTTTTCTAACAGAGGACCATGGTCTCAGATTTGGACGTGCTTCACACTTGTCCTCAAACCTGCTCAGTGCGCATCAGAAGTCACTGTCTAATGAAGCCAACAGAACCATATCATCTGCAAAAAGCAGAGCTGTAATTCTGAGGTCACCCAGCTGGACACTCTTCAATTCCTGACTGCGTTTTGAAATGCTGTCCATGAAATTCACAAATAGGATCGGCGACAAGGCACAGCCTAACATCTACCATGGGACAGGCCTGATCTGATCCTGGGAATGCGAACAGAGTTCTTTTATTTTCAAGAATTATAAGTTGGAGTGGGCCAGTACTGTGTACTGAGGAAATAAAAAAATAAATAAAAATGGGCATTTAAATTTTTTTAATAGTTTAAAGGATACAGAGTAGGAACGACTTAAAGTTACATAAGCTATTTTTTGGGTATTATGACTAGTGGCATTGCAAAATGGATTAGAGTAGATCATACCTTGTAAACTGTAATAAACAGAATTAATAATTAAATAATGAGTGTTAGCATTGTGGCTCTCACTTGTAATATACAAATAATGAATGTATATGACTTCAGTGGTACAAATATTTCATGAGATGAAAGACAGAATGTTCCATTCAGTGAGGCAAAGCTGAGTTGAATGGTACATTCCAGCTTTCACCAAATTAAATATTGATTCCATTGAAAGAATGAAAAAACATTTATTTTATATAAGGGCTGGAATAGATCCTTGTCATTTGATATTTTATTAATTTATAAACAACAGAAAGGAGACTTGCATTTTGGTGTTCCACTGGCAGTGGCACAGCAAACCAAAAAGTTAGCTTCGATAGCCGCTAAGCAGCTAACTGAAAAGTTATCTTTTATAACACTAAACCGATAAACCACTGAAAAAAAATTATCAGAAGCTACAGTTAACCGATAACTGTAAGTATTGTTTCCAGTACATTCTCAGCTACTGACAAGCCGATTTTGAGTTTAAACACCGCCAAGCCTTCTGATAGAATCAAAGACGACCACAAACCCAAACGCAACCAATGAGTCAGCGCTTCTATCTTTGTGCATCCTGCCCACTGCTGTAGGGAAGAGTCATTTACCTTGACAGCACACATTGGCCTAGCTGTGAGACAGATGTCTTGAAAAGGAAAGCAGGTTTGGCTTATGGTTTTGATTTATAAATCAAATTAATCCAGATAGAATAACTACATAAATGTCAACTCTGTCATTTGTACAAAGTGAAATTATAACGCATATCTTTTAATTTTAAAATAATGCACTAGTAGATGACAGTGTTCTGTGCATTTTGACCCATCTACTGGATGGCAGTGGGAATGGCGCCCGGTTATATTACACAATTGTTGCCCTGAATCATAACTTAACTTGACTTTTCGGTTTTGCAAATGCCTTTTTTTTTGTTTGTTTTGTTTTTACAATTGGAAAAAAATTACATATTTTACAAATGCACATTTATTTGTAAACATCAACACGCACGTGTAACTTGTGTTGGCTTTTTCATAGAAAGAATGAATCAACCAATCAGTGTGAGCGGAGCGCAGTGTGGGCGTCTGTGTGTATTAATGTTCAAAACGTCAGAATTAGTGCATTATTCTAAAATTTAAAGATATGTGTTATATTTTCACTTTGTATATGGAGTTGACATTAATGTAGTTATTCTGTCTGGATTCATTTGATTTATAAATCAAAACCATAAGTCAAACCTGCTTTCCTTTTCAACACGTCTGCCTCACCGCTGGACCACTGTATGCTGTCAAGGTAAATTACATTTTTGGTGGCAGCCTGGTAACCAGGACCCTTCCGCTGGGGTAGAGTTGAGCTCAGCTCCTCTCAGCTGCCTGACTGTTTCAAAATACATAGCAGACCAGAACCAACATGTATGATTTTAGGGTTTACAAATGTATTTCACTCTTACTAACTATGCAAAAAAAACCCAAAACAAAACCGTTAGTGGTCTAAATTAGCGGAACTAAATTTAGCGGAAGCTAATTGGTCCACTGATGGTTTTTGCAGTTAGCTGAAAAGCTTATCCGCTAACAAGAAAGTGAGCTTCACTAATTAGCCGTTAGCACAACTGTGCCCACCACTGTCCACTAGTGCTTAACAGTCCAACACGAACTTTAAATTGGTGTCCAAAATTACAACGATGTAGTCTGTGATGCTGTGCACTGACTTTGTGTACTTCCAAAGACCATCATCTTACTTTCATCCTAACAGCTCTTCCTGCCTCTCGATGGCTTACAGCATAGTGATTTGTTTTGTGTGTGTGTTAGAAGAATTAGCAGCGTCAATGAGCTCCTTCAAATCATCGTCCGTCTGTAAAGCAAACTCTGCTGTGTTTAGCTAAACGCTGCCCCCGGGAGTGTGAGCGTGCGTGGTGGTCTGCGCGTGCAATAGCACATTTCATATAGCACCAAAATTGCACGCTATAAAATAACTATTGCATGGTAAATGTAACACAATGGCAAATGGTATGAATAATCCATGTCACGTGACATTCAAGCCACCAATCAAATGACAAGGATCCACTCAGCCATTATTAGACAGGGCTGAGCCAGGTAAAAACTGCCATTTTTTCCTGTCAAGGTTTTCTCAACGGATTCCGGTACTTCAGACCATACTAATCAAAATAAGATTTTGTGCCTGCCTTCTTGAAATTTGTCCAGAATCCAAGATGGCTGCCAAAAATCCAGATGGCCGCCAAGATACATAAAGTTGGTCCTAAGTGGTAGGAGCGTATCTAAAGATCTGTTTTTTGTTTTTTTTTTGGCATTCACCAAACTATGCCCCTTGATCACAAATTATTGCTACATCAGCTTTAGAGCAACCCTAGACCATTTACTATAGTAAAGCAATGGCTTTGGCAGCCATATTGAATTTTCTGATAGACTGCATGATCTGATTTGCAAAATACTGGCAGAAATGGATTCCTTGACCACAAAAACCTATGGATAGACACCAGAAGTGTGGCCGTAGTCCTTCTAGAATTTCAGATATGACACTTTGAAGTTTAGGGGACCGTGCCTGGCAGCCATCTTGGATTTGCACGATGGAAAGGCCTGGTTATGATTTTTAAGCCACTAAATGTTATTTCCTTCGTCATAACTCACCAAATCATGCCAAAAAAACAGATCTTTAGACAAGTTCCTACCACTTAGGATCAACTTCAAGTATCTTGGCGGCCATCTGGATATTTGGTGGCCATGTTGGATTCTGGACAAATTTCAAGATGGCACAAAATCTTATTTTGATTAGTATGGTCTGAAGTACCGGAATCCGTTGAGAAAACCTTGACAGGAAAAAATGTCAGTTTTTACCTGGCTCAGCCCTGTCTATATATAAAACCTTATATTCAATGACTGGTTTCATGAAATTGTTCACTGTTGTTTGAATTAATATAAAAAAAATAATAATTTATATTTTTAGGCATATCTAGGTTGAAAAGAACAAAAAATCTCAGCATTTTAATTTTTTCAGTAAATAACAGTGCTTTAGCTCTCATCTGCGCCCCTGACCCGTCTGTGTCAACACTCATCTGTGCCAGCCTCTGTGAGCGATGGGCAGAGAACAGGAAGTATGTCTCTGTGAGTGATGGGTGGACAATACTAAGGTGCTGTAGTCCCTGTCCACATCTCCAGTCTGTCTCTGAGGATTTGATATCCAGGCTCAGAAGAGGTACATCCCTACCCATGAACCCCATCCTCCCTCATCTAGAATCTTATTGCCACGGCTGACCCTTCACCTCTACTCCAAAGTGAGAATCTTTATTAGTCTGCCACATCCAATAAAGCCTGCCTTATAAAAGAATAAAAGCTAGCCTTCTGTCCCGTTGAAGGATCAGAGCAGGGGTTGAAACAGCTGTGTCAGACTTACTTCAGCCACATCACAGTCCATCAAGACCCACTGAAGGCTGGAGATAACAGTGCTATGATCTCTGCAGTGCTTTAACTCATGCAGTTTGGATGCAACAAATTCTGAAAATCAGTGGACATTAGTTTAAAAAAAAAAATCCTAACAGGAACAGGGAAGTTGTGTAAGTAAGAATGGTCAGTGTTTCGTTTTGTCCATAATGTTTGTGGTCAACACAGCTTGTAAATTATGCACACAAATTCTAATTACTTTGGCATGCGCTTGGCCATGAAAAAGCAAATAAAATACGACTGACTGTGGAATCATACCAGATGTATGAGTGGAATATTTTTTTAATCACATTGTCCAAATAGTTTGTGCTGTTATCCAATCGTGATTTGATTAACGCCAGATGATGGAATAAAATAAGTTTGTTTGTTTTTTTGGCATGCTTGAATAAAGTGCTTCTTGCAGTGATATAATTAGAATTTTCTCATAACCAACCTTTATGCCCAATCTTTGCAGTGGGATGTTCTCCACTGCAGTTCTGTGTACACTGCACATTTTCCTTTTTGGCTGGGAAATTACTTTAATACTGAACCTGACAACTGCTGGATGTTTTTCCCTTTAGAATTTAAATCTGTGCCTCTCTTCTCACTTTAACTCATGTGCAGTATGCACAGATTCGTCAGTAACAACATCAACAATGCACAAGACTTGTTCTGGCTTGCTTTCTCACACCACTGCCTTTAAAAAAAATTATTCATCCACTCTGACAATTTCCTGTGCAGCTTTCTTCAGGTTTTCCTTTCATTCCCCATGCGCTCTGAGGCCACCTGGCAGTATTTACCCAAATGTAATTGTCTGCTAGGCCAACAACAACCCTTGCCAGGCCAGAAATGTTTTTGATAATGCCAACAAAACATAATGCCAACTGTAACAACAAAAAACCTTTCATTTGGAAGTCAGTAGTCATTTTGGTACAACCACAGTGCTTTGATTATGGCTTTTCCTCACACATACTATCGTTTGTGGAGTAACTGTTGTTAGGAAGTGATTTGACAGGATGCTAATCGTTTTTTTCTTTATTATTTTATTTTAGTCTTATGGCATTCATCTGACAGCAGCGAATTTAAAAATTATTTTTAAGTACCTTACTGTACAGCAACAATTAAGTGTACAGCCTTTGGGTTTCTTAAGATTATGTCATAGAAAAAATTTTCTTTGGCGCCACCATAATTTTATTTATTAGCTTTTAATAGGGGATTTATAATATGACATTGCCAATATGATCAAAATTCACGTCTTGAAAAAAAATTATAGTTTCGCTGAAGGGGAAAATGACAAACGATCAGATGGTCTTGAGCTACATTCCGTAGCGACCCATACAGTCAATGATAGCGACATCATAGATCATGTGGGGTCTTTCCTGAATTCTGCAAGGGATGCTGGGAAGCACATGATAACAGCCAGCCAGAGTAGAGAGGTACAATGACGACAGCTGGCTGACCGCTGGAACAAAATAATCCAGCATGGCAGAAAACACTCCGAAACAGCTCAGTTTTGTATAAATCTGTTTCTTAGAAAATTTGGAAAAGTTAGCGAGAAATAAACACTTCAAAATGTGAAAATACTGCTTTTGTAACCAGATGATAACTCTGAAGTGATTTAGAAGACATCTTATATTGCTAGTGTAGCGGGATGAAGGTCCCTGGTCCTGATTGAAAAGACGCTAGCGGGGAATTCCCCTTTGGCTGACCTGGTAGAGGAATGGTCTTTAGTGCGAGCTGTCCGGGTTCGATCCCACTGCCGTCCCTGCCACAAAGGTCCTGCGGTCACAGTCTGGCGTCACGAACAGGATGTGGGTAGTCACAGAACATGCTTAAATGCACCTGTGACTTCGGGATGAAATCAAACATGGTGGGGAGATATGTAGCGGGATGAAGGTCCCGGGTCCTGATTGAAAAGACGTTCCCGCTAGCTTGGCTAACGGGGAATTCCCCTTTGGCTGACCTGGTAGAGGAATGGTCTTTAGTGCGAGCCATCCGGGTTCGATCCCACCGCCATCCCGGCCACAAAGGTCCTGCGGTCACACTAGTATACATGCCCCGTGTCCCTGTATGCACATCGCGTGAGATCAAAGGTAACTTCCAGTGAATTCAAAACATCATGCATGCGCGCACAAACATCTGACTCTAGACATAGCTAAAAATAAAATAACATGTTGATTACAGAATTTGTCCCAGGTAAATGTATTTGCTTCATTAAAATGAGCTGTAATTTTGCAGCAACTTTCAAAAATAAATCGATATTATAATGCTTGGAGTTTGGTAGAAATTACATTTTGTCAGCTTTATAAAATTAAAAGGCCGTCTAGCTTTAAGGTTAACAGTCACCGGTTTTAATAAGATGCAGCACATGTCAGAATCATAAGAAAAGTCCAACATTGCCCCCCACCTTCCTCCTGCTGGAATATATATTGTGCTGCAGATGTACTTTACTTTTGAGTGATATAAGGTATCTTTCAAAGTCATTCTCAATAATGCCTGTTTCACACCACACAACTGCAAAAGGTATAAAATTGAGTGATTTTTTTTTTTTTTTTATGTGGTCCACATGATGGTTTTGTTGTGACGGACACACAGCAGGATATTAAGTTGGCTGCTGTACAACACCTGAATCAGAGCTGCTAATCTGCAGCCCGCAGACCTTATTTGGCCCGGTCTGCCTTAGTCTGGTGCAGGGTGCCCAGAGTTACATTTTAAAGTCAAAAGTGGTGCACATTAGGGGTGAAACGAATGAGCCGAAGCACAAACAGTTTATCGATCTTGCCCATCCATATCGATTGACTCGCGCACAGCAATCATTAATTGAGTACAGAAATTCCGCTGCCCCTCCCACGTGCACTGTAGAGAGCTGTGCTGGTTTATTTACTTCTCTGGACAATTTTCAAACATGACAACAATCTGTATTGTATTTTAATTTAAGCTTAAAATGTAGCCTCATGAACATAACTCTGGTTCATTCCTGTGTGTCACAGGAAGGAGGCAGCCACATAGAGAAATGACGTGCTGTCACTTTGACATCATACTGGCAACATATTAAATAATTAGCACCTTTCACTGGGCTTTCTGTGAGTTGGGAAAAAGGAAAATCTTAAAACAAATTTTTATGAACCATTTCAGCGATTGAAAAAAGTCATAGGTTTGCTCTTGGGCTCCTTTCTGCTCTGCACTGCTCAACCACACGGAGCTCTGTGTCCTGGATCATACCAAAGGAACATCTGATGGTCTTAAATTTATATGTTACAAAACATTAGACAAGCAGTGCAGCTGACAGCTATGTCAGATAGTGAGTCAAATAATAAAACAACATTAAAGGTGCGCACCACACACACAGACAGACAAAGCAAAAAAAGAAGTCCATATTAAATGTGCACTGTCAAGGAAATATCTCCTCTGTGATTGTATTTTGGTCCACGAGATAAGAAGAACAAGAAGAGTGTGCCATAAAACGGCTGAAACAGCCAAACAGACAGCTGTGTCTGCTGGCTGACACGTAGCACCTCAGCTCATCACTCACCTGCAAGGGGAAAAAAAAGTCTCCTCCCTCTCGGGCTGTTGCCGCACTCCTTCTGGAGGAAAGAAAACACAACAGATTATGGGATTATATTTAATTGTTAATTCATGCTATTTTAAGGACTCTGCTCGATGGCTTGCCTGATAAAAGAGCTGCGTGAGTACGACAGGCCTGAGGTTCTGGATCCAGATCAGTTAAATTATCAGTCTGGGCTAAACAGTTTCCCAGTGGTGACATTTGTCAGTTGTCGGTTTGTTGAAAGTTTTTAAGAGCAACAAATTATTTTAAAAATGTTTGCAATTTGGGTTCCGACAAAAATTGGTAATCATTCAAGGTGACACAATACATGATTTTTTTTTTTATGTTAAATAGAGCAAGATATTTTGAATGATGTGGTTGGGCGGATGCTGACGCCAGAATGATATCGAGAGCCCTGATCTACCATCAGGGCATTGCTATGTCCTGATGGTAGATCAGGACATAGCAATGCCCTGATCTACCATCAGGGCATTGCTATGTCCTGATGGTAGTTGGGGGGGCATTTGTCAATAAAGGTTTGTTTTACGTTTTGAAAAATTAATGTTGAATAGTTGGGTTCTTGCCTGCTTTGCAATTCCTACTTTGCACGTTGATGTGTATTTCATGCACAGTGAGAGTTTTGTTGAGAGCAGGTCACTGCTTGACTCTTGTGTCTCATGTTTATTTATGATAGGATATTGAGCTGTCATATAGCTTTCAGTGAAACACAAAATCCATTGAGTGTGGTGGCACAGGACAAAGGAATACAGGATAAAATGCTGGAGGCACAGTTGACCACTGGGGTACATTTCCTTATTAAAATGTGATGAATTAATTTAGTGTCGCAGTAATGTCCAGTTAGCTACATGTTTGTGCTTATATACCCATCTGTATCAAACATCCTGAGAAAGAGTGCGGTGGGTTTGATTCTTTTGTTTGGACCTAAAGCATGCATGTTGATAGATTTATGGCTGCGTGATGATGCTCATTTTTACTGACATTGATTATACATCCGAGTGGTTGCAGTGACATATTGAAAATGTGTTTTTTTTTTTTTCTCTGGTGTGTAAGCCATTGTTGCTGTGGTGGTTACAGGCATGAAGACGATAGCACTAATAAGATCCTTTCTGCAGTATTTATGACATTTTCATGGATGACCTTCTTTATTTAATGAAAGCCAGTTTACACAGCTGTGCATTATTCATTACAAAAGCATCAATGAGTTCATTGACCACAAGCCTTGCTACAAATTTAGTGCCTTCTTAAGACAGTGCTTTGACATTTATAGTTTATATGGAAGGTGAAGATCAGAAACATTATCACGTTTTCTTTTCTTTGGCTATCATTTTACCTCATCTCTGCCCTGTTTGGATTAAGGCCGGGCAGTTGGATGATTCTATCATCCATTGCTGATGGCTAACCCACATCATGATGTTCAGTCATGTTGCTGTGCCCCCAAACCTGCCATAAAAAACACTGATTCAATTGTCTATGGACCTGTTGTCTGCCTGGGTAGTTGCCACCCAGGACCTTGGGCGGTTCCTGGATGCGGCAGTGCGCAGCCCCGGCACATGCTCTCTTAGATTTGACTGTTGTCCAGCGTTTACGTTTACTTTATGGATCTTTTTTTGCATTATGATTTGTAGTCCCTAATCGTTCTGTTTTTGCTGCTTAAACTGCAGCAGGAGAGATGTTCTGAAGATGAGGTGGAGAGCAGTAGAATCATCTTGTTGTGTGCTCTTTACTTCCACCTTGGATGAGAGACTTTAAGTGTGGAGAAGAGCCTGCAATAGGGATTGGTGGTTTAAGTATAATACAGAACAACTCCTCATTCTGTTGTTTCCATCCGTTGAATGGACAATGATTTTAAATAGTTTTTTTCAGTCATCAGCAATAGTGTCATGTCGTCTTTCCTCACTCTTCTCCTTCTTGCACAGTCACTCAGTTTTTTAGAACTGTTAATTTCCATCCATTCCTGCATTTAAGGCTGGGAACACATTCCAGAAAAGCTGGAATGGGGGCAATTTAGCACTAGTAATGAAGGTGTTTATAGTCGTGACTTGGCACAAAATCACTATCCATGAAAGGAGCAGCAAAGTTTTTCAGAGGATCACCAATTTGTTAACAAATGCGTGAGAAAATTATTTAAATGTTGAAAGACAATGTTCTTCAAAGAAATATTGGATGGGATTTGCATCTTTTTCCCTATGCGGACAGTGCATTATATCATTAAACAATTCAAGAAATCTGGAGGAATTTCAGAGCATAAAGAGCAAAGGTGCACACCTAGGCTGAACACCTGTGATATCTGTCAGTGATCAGTAAGGGATTGCACAAATGTCACTGAAAACTTTACTGGTCAAAAGGAAGCCTTATGTTAACTTTTTCATGAAGCAGTGTCAACTTTTCTTGGCTCAGAGGCACCTGGTTGGACCATGACTCAGTGGATACCTGTATTGTGGTCAGATAAATCAGTATTCCATATCTCTTATTGCAAGAAATGGATGCTCCAGAGCAAACATGAAAAGGACCATCCAGACTTTTAACTACAAGTCCAAAATCCAAGGTCTGACACGGCACGGGATTCTGTCGGCGCCCTTGGCAAAGGTAATTTACACTTCTGTGATGACATTAATGCAGAAAAGTGCACTGAGATTTTCGAGCAACATATGCTGACTTCAACAGGACATATTTTCCATGGTCATCCATGCATTTTTTTTTCAACAAGACAATTCAAAACCACATTCTGTACACATTCAAAAGGCATGGCTCTCACATGGATGGTACAAGTACTGGACTGATCTGTCCCCAAATGAGAATGTGTGGAGAATTTTGAAAGAAAAAAAAATACGATAACGATGATCCCATTGTGTTGTGCACCTCAAGATGTGCTTTCATAAAGAATGGGACAAAATAACACCTGAAATACTCTTTCTTCAATGCTTCATCTCTTGGTATCTTTCATACACAAACATCTTTTATGTGTTGTCAGAAGGAATGGCAACATTACAAAGTGATAAATGCTTGAGTGTCCCAAGTTTTTTGGAATGTGTTGCAGGCCGGAAATGCAGCAATGGATGTATGTTAAGAAATGAATTAAGTTGACCACTCATACAAAAGAATGGGGGTGGGTGGGGAGGGGATGTCTCGTATGCTGTTTATTGTAGCGTAACATACAAATAAAGTAAAAATGTAACATGTCTTGTCATCTTATCTGACTAACCATTATGATCTATCATTTAAAGTAGACCTGCATTGAAATAAATGCAGTCAGATCTTTGGACCAAAAAATGACTTATATTTACACATAAGATTCTTCTGAATGTAGTAAAGTAAATCTGCAAGCCCAGATCTGTCATTCAACGGAGAAATCTTTGTTTAAAAATGACAAATTTACAGCTAAAATTTAGCCCTCCGCAAAACTGTCAGCACATCCGGGATGCTGCCGAGACGTCAGAGAGAAGACCCTATTCCAGCATCCATTGCGCGCGCCAACTGTAATTTGTGGATTTCTGTCAGTTTGCATCTGCACCTTTTTCTTGTCTTATACGGAAGGATCTACTTTTTTAAAACTTCATATTGTCTTGCGGCACATTTGGTGAGTACACATTTCTTTTATTTGTGCTTGAAAACTATTTTGGGGGACTTTTTCATTCGCCCGTTTGAGTGGTGTGGCATTGAAAATCTACTGTCTTTCGCCTCCGGTGTTACCGTCGCGGGGTACGGAGAATCCAAGTCATTAAAAAATGACAAATTTACAGCTAAAATTTAGCCCTCCGCAAAACTGTCAACACATCCGGGACGCTGCAGAGACGTCAGAGAGAAGACCCTATTCCAGCATCCATTGCGCGCGCCAACTGTAATTTGTGGATTTATGTCAGTTTGCATCTGCACCTTTTTCTTGTCTTATACGGAAGGATCTACTTTTTTAAAACTTCATATTGTCTTGCGGCACATTTGGTGAGTACACATTTCTTTTATTTGTGCTTGAAAATTATTTTGGGGGACTTTTTCATTCGCCCGTTTGATCGAGTGGTGTGGCATTGAAAATCTACTGTCTTTCGCCTCCGGTGTTACCGTCGCGGGGTACGGAGAATCCAAGTCATTAAAAAGATATAAACCTCTCTCAGCGGCCACGGAGCTCTGCGGCTCCAATTACCGAGACGTGCGGCGCTGTGGAAAGTCTGTCCTTGCAGCAACAGGTGTCACCGGCCGCTCCGCATCAAAACAGCGAGCGTAGTCTCTGGACTTTTGCCAAGTTGGCTGCACCTCCATTCAGTAGACAGGGAGGTGGTGCCGGCTGCACAGCAGACACGGGGGCGATGTGAGTGGCCCGCTTCAGCATTTACCGAGCACGCAGACTCAGTAAGCGCAGCGGAGGCAGAGAGAGCGAGGCGTCTGGGAAGAACGTCGCCCGCTGTCGATGTCACCGCTGATCTGAGCATGCAGAGCTGTATCTCACATCCATTGCAGCTTACTTTTGGATGTTGAAACCAGGATGTGTATAACAGTAACATTACTAACAGATAAAATCAATTTCAATGTGGGATCGGACTGAAGGCGGGAGCGCTCCGTCTTCTGCCGGACGTCACTGCAATGACCTGGATGTACAAACAGTTTTCGCTGAGGGCCAAATTTTAGCTGCAAATTTGTCATTTTTAAATGAAGATTTCTCCGCTGAATTACAAATTTGGGCTTGCAGATTTACTTTACTGCATTCATAAGGGTCTTACTAATACATATCAGCTATTTCTTTCTGAGATCTGACCACATTTATTTCAATGCAGGTCTACTTTAATGTTCAAACAGTCTGCTGGTTGCCTTGAGATCCTCACATTTATTGGACATTTTGAGTCCTAATGACCTCATCAAATTGCACTTACAATGCACCAAATTGCATATTTATTTATTTTAATGGTTTTATTGGGGTGGGGGAGGGATGTCCCATATCTTCCTGTTTAATAGTAGAATAGAAAGGTTTATCTGATGCAGCTTACCGCACATTGGGGACAACTACATCTCCAGCTACATCTCCAGATGTAGAGACAGAGCCACCTGCATCCTCCGAGACTCCACCCACCCTGCGCACAGTCTGTTCACACCCCTTCCCTCTGGAAGGAGGCTGTGCAGCATCCGGGTGAAAATTTCCAGACTGAAAAACAGCTTCTACCTGAATGCTGTCAGACTGTTGAACAGTTCAACATCCACCACCGAACTGTGAACATTGCACTAACATGCTCATTGTCAGTTTTTCTTTAATGCTCTAACGCTGCTGCTGCCGACCCTGTGCCTTATACATATATTCTATGGCCACAGGGAGTGCATATATTGTACATTGGAAGTTAGATTAAGGTTAGGTTAAATTGTCACTAGATCAGATTAGATCAGGGTTAGATCAGTTGCTATTAGCGTCACTAGTCACTAGTTAACTACACTAAGACCTGGAGAAACTGCATTTCATTCTGCCTAGAAAGGTCGAGTAACAATAAAGTGAGTCTGAGTCATATCAATGGCATAATACTTTAAATGTGGGTTTTCAAAAGGATAATATTCCATAAGTTTGTGTTAGTACAGTTTTCTATCCCTCGCTGTCTGAAGGCCTGAAGAGGGATTATCTCGGGGTGATTTCCCTTTCTGTCCGTCCCAAAAAGGGTATAAGTGTTCTGAAATCAACTTCTCTCACACTTTTCAGAGGAATTTCATGAAACTTTGTACAAGTCTTTGCTATAGGTTGGTAATGCTCATATTTTAATATTGGTCAATGCAAAAATGGTCTGATTCATTGTTTTCATGATCACTTCATAAGTGCTTTTTCCAAGTATACAAATTTTTGATTGAAATGGACCATAAATAAATAGTTTCCAGACCCCCCCCAATGTTAGCTTGCCCTGGGTCTCTCATTTTTGTCCAGCACATCTGCACAAGTGGGACACCAGTGAAAAATGTTGAGTCAAAAATATTTCTCAAAACCCCCTTGCTGATATTTTTCAAGTCTCATGGATTATGAAAGGAGTGCGCTCCACTTGACATTCCAACCCAAATCCAGATTAGATTCACATAATCAGCTCTGATTAAGAAGATTATATGAGACGTTTCTGTTCATTGAAAGCGGTTATCAGGGCAACCAGGATTAAGTAATTTCTGTAACTCCACAAAAGGTATGACATATTCAGCTCTGAAATTTTGCTTTCTGATTGATACAGATGAGAACCAGTGGTGCTCCTGTTTTTGGCCATGTTGGCATTCTTTAACATGCACAGTGACCATAACATAAAGACAGACAGCCCTGTCACATTGATAACAGCCTTGTTGCTAATTGCAGAATCCTGGTTATTATGTTCCATGTAAATGTGGCTATGGCTAAAATGGAACACCTTGGTACAACCAGATGTCTGTAATTTTCTCTGTGATTGTTTTTTTTTAATTTATAACAGTTTACCTGAGAATAAAGCAAAAATCCGATACACTGTTCGTGAGCACACTGGGGGGAAAAGTTTCAAATTGAGAAACATAACAAAATTATGTTATTTGAATGCATTCTGATCATGTGCAACTGATGTACATATCATGTTGTTTTTTTCAGTGTGTGTTTGTGCATTTATCTGTTCATCAGCAGATTGTCTCCACTAAAACTGGTGGGAAGATTAGTCTTTTCAAGAGGAAGAACCCATTAAATCTTGGTATTGATCAGGGTCCAAATGTGGATTCTGGATTATTTTATTCTGGTTTTACGCACTGTACTTCCATGGGGCATCTTTTCACATCATAATTTTTTGGAGTGCTTTTCTTATTTTGTAATCGGGTCAGTCACAATCAAGGTGTCTTAAGGTGTGTCACCTTAAGACAAAAATGAAATCAAAGTAAGTATTTTTCTTTGAATTGAGACCCATTATGAAGACCAATGTCTAGTGCAATATAATCCAAAATTTTATTCATGTATCTCTAGCCAATTTTTTTTGGTGACAATATTAAGACGAAGAGGCAAAGTCACATTTTGACCGTCACAAGAGTCATTTATTTTACTATTTACTTAAAAAAAATTGGTATATGTTTTGGTTATAAGGCTTAACAAACTGTATTCTTCAATATAGATAGAGCACTTCATCATGGATACTCATAGAATCATCCATGTACTATTTTAAAACTATACGAGGTCTGTCAATAAAGTAACAGACCTTTTTATTTTTATTTTTTTAACTATATGATTTGATTCATATGTTTTATGTCGGACAAGCTTGAACCCTCATGCGCATGCGTGAGTTTTTCCACGCCTGTCGGTGACGTCATTCGCCTGTGAGCACGCCTTGTGGAAGGAGTAGTCCCGCACCTCGTCGGATTTTCATTGTCTGGAAATGGCGGATATGATTTGGACTTTTTTTCCATCAGAATTTTTTCAGAAGCTGTTAGAGACTGGCACCTGGAAACTCATTTGAAAATGTATCTGGCGTTCAGTGAAAATTTTACGGGCTTCACAGAGAATAACGGACTTTAATACAGCTTTAAGGACCCCTTTAAGGCCGGCGGTTTGCACCGCGCTGCAAGCTGCGGACGATGCGGCACAAACCACTGGAAACATTTCTAAGCTGATGGCTCTGTGGATACGAGACCGTCGTGTGCACTTTCTTCTGGTTATCACAAGAGCTGGACCATCAGCCATTTTCCGGCAGATTTCACTTTTAACAAGAGATTTTTGTCATGGAAAGCCGCGTGGAGGCTTCGTGCGTAACGACCGATTTGCTGTTTGAGCGAGACAAAGAACACCTCCGTTTCGGCGTGTCATGGGACAAGTGGGACATGGCATATCTCGGCTTTCAATGCTTACCAGTCCAGTAAGTATCAAAGAATTGTGGAGAGCTGGGCGTGTCCTAACTTGTCCTCTGACACGCCGAAACGGAGGGTGTTCCTTTTGTCTCGCTCAAACAGCGAATCGGTCGTTACGCACGAAGCCTCTGCGCGGCTTTCCATGACAAAATCTCTTGTTAAAAGTGAAATCTGCCAGAAAATGGCTAATGTCCAGCTCTTGTGATAACCAGAGAAAGTGCACACGACGGTCTCGTATCCACCAGAGCCATCAGCTTAGAAATGATCTGGCCGTTTTCTGCCTCGTTGTCCAGCTTGTAGCACGGCTCCGAGCGTCATTAAAGCCGTCCTTAAAGCTTGTAGTAACAGTCCTTATTCTCTGTGAAGCCCGTAAAATTTTCACCGAAAGCCAGATAAATTTTTCAAATGGTTTCCAGGTGCCAGTCTCTAACAGCTTCTGAAAAAATTCTGATGGAAAAAAAGTCCAAATTATTCCGCCATTTCCAGACAATGAAAATCTGACGAGGGGGCGGGACTGCTCCTTCCACAAGGCGTACTCACAGGCAAATGATGTCACCGACAGGCGTGGAAAAACTCACGCATGCGCACGAGGGTTCAAGCTTGTCTGACGTAAAAACATATGAATCAAATCCATATAGTTTAAAAAAATAAATAAACAGTCCGTTACTTTGACAGACCTCGTATGTCACGGACTCTACACACGTAGAGTCCGTGACACGGTGCTACCTATAGCCTTCATCATAACAGGTATAGGACCTAATTATTTATTCCATTCAACTTATATCCTCTAATTATCCTAACATAGGACAATAAAACTACCTAAGTTACATTCACCATGCTATTATTTTTAAATATAGGTATGTCACGGACTCTACAGGATTTTCTGAACATCTGAGACCATGCAGTGCGATCATCGCCAAAATCAAAATATTGCTCTGGCCGCCTTAAATCTTTTTGTTTATTTTTTAGACACCCTTGAGACTTCAAATAACATTATTTAAAGACCAAAGGATGACTTTTTATTGTTTTCATTCAGCATTTCCATTCAATATTGTCTTGAAAATGAAATTTTACAACGGTGTAACTCATTTCTGTAAAACTATGTAGCTGTCTCTCGGATCACCCGAAATTGATGAAATTTTCTGAAAATAGAAAACAGCTATTTGTTTATATCATAGAAAAACATTTACATAAAAGACTACCACACCTTTATTGTTATACAGTAAAACATGCTGCATCAATTTTATAGTGACCCAGAATAATGCCTAATTTAATTTAAAAATGCACCACGTTTCTGGTCATAACTTGTTAAATATTAGGATTAATCAAACCATTTTTTTGGCAACATGAAGTTTGCAGATGCTGAAAGCAAAAGTACATCTTCATGACATATGATTTAGTGTTTCTGATATAACATCTGTATTTTGTATCTTATAGCCTTGATTGTGACCGACCCGAATGCCTTTTACTATTTAAACCTTTGTTAAATTGTGTCTTCATGCTGTTTACTTTGTTTGTTTTCTAACTGACGCCGCAGACTGTCATCGGCCTTCATTATTATTATAATAGTGACTTAGTTCAGTCAGGCAGAGGTCTCCTGGGGCATGTCGTTTCCTAATAAACAGCTCTTCGTATTTGTCTAATTTCTCCTTATTAATGTGGTCACATCTGGTGCAGAACCACTAGGTTTGCAGTAATAGGAGCCCTAATTTGCCCTGCAGAGCATTACTGTGTGATGATAGAGCAAAGAGGCAACGGCGTCATCATTAATATTTATAATTTAATCATGCTTCCCTCTCCAGCGTGCCTGCAGCATGGAATATGCGTTGCAACTGTTTTGGTGCCTGAGAAGAGGTGAGACGGTCAGTGAGACAGGCTGACAGAGAAATTGAAGTGCGACGTGGCATCTTGAGTGTTTATTGTATTTTTCAGAAGGATGAAGTCACCTCCTGCTTCGCTGAGTGACGCAGAATTAGTATTGGTGGACTATCCATCACCTCCCCTGGCGTTCTGGTCAATGGGGGTCACTTCCCAGCAGTTACCTGTTAACGCAGTTAATGGAGGTCCATATTTGCATATGCCTGAGTAGTGGAATTGGAGCTGGATACCATACAAGCTGGGCGGGGTCTTTCTCATTCCACAAATGAGACCATTCATCACAGCTTTGTTTGCCTGTATGCACCTTCTCATGAACAATTAATGTGCTGCAGACGTGTTAGCATTTCTCCTGTTCTTCAGTTATCTTACCTTCTCTCCTTTTGTCTCTCTTTCAGGGGCTGTCACTGCAGCACTAACCCCTCCATGTTGGATGTAACTTTAATTGCTTTTTGTCATTTTGTCTTTCATAGCGAAGGCTGGTATTGTTTTTCCCTCGACAGCCGTGGGGCTTCGGCACGTAAAGGCTTTTGATTTTTTTTTTCCTCCTCTGTGCCTTACCTGTTTTAATGTTAACTGGCTTTTCAATCTTGCCGATGATGCGCTTCAGGCGTTTTCTGACACCCGACACAACACAGCAAGCTGTGTGTTACACTGTAGAGGCTCAAAGAGTGGATTAAGATCTACACTCTGCCCTGGAAGGTTCATCACGTAGATGAAGCACAGACAACAACAGCATTTTGGTGCTCCACAGAGCATTTGGGTTGTGTTGAAATTCATACTCATCAAGCATGTTTAATCATGGGGATTTTTCTGCTGTGCTGGTTAATTGGTTTACAGTTTTATGTGTGATCAATATATATTGTTGACAATTTACCTAAGCAATTTGGTGTAGTGCCTTGCTTCCTGAGAGGTTATAGAGACTGAGACCCACCTGGGAATAGATACCAATATACTCCGGACCAAAGTTGTCAGTATAAATCAGATGCCATGTATCGTTAACAAAGCACATTCATTAGAATCATTTTCCTAAAGGAGACTGCTTAATGTTGCGTATTGGTTTTCACACCGGGGAACGATTTGTCTCAGCTTCTTCAAATATTAAAGCTCAGACATGAGTTATTTTTTGTGTGAAGGCCATGTATTGTCCTTTGTTGTGCCTAACGGCATCATAAAGAGAGATGCATGAATAATAAATGATGACGGCATTCGACTTTGATTTTGTTTTAGACTCTTCATCTCTCACTGGTTGTGTCTACATGCATAACCATATTTCAACAAAGGTCATAATCTTGTTTAACTGTTTATGCTGGCTTTTATGGTTGAGCATCTTAGTTGCTATAAATCAGTCAGTAAAAAAGCTGGCAACCTGCGTGCATTATCTTACACTGGAATCCTGTCCATCTTCTAACACAGTAATGTTTTTTCTCACTACATCCAGATGAAGAATTTGATTCTCTTGATTTCATTGTGATTGATGGAAACTGCACCAAGCTGAAAAATCAGGTTTCTGTCGTTGAACATAGAGATTAAACTATTTAAAGTGGCACAATAACTCTCATTTTATAAAGATTTCATTAAATAAATTCAAACATATGGAACTTGAGTAGAATGATCTGAAACAAGGACCTAGCCATACTGATAGCAGTGTCTGGATATCTATATGTGTGTGTGTGTGTGTGTGTGTGTGTGTGTGTGTGTGTGTGTGTGTGTGTGTGTGTGTGTGTGTGTGTGTGTGTGTGTGTGTGTGTGTGTGTGTGTGTGTGTGTGTGTGTGTGTGGCCAACATATGGCCATTGAGTATTGCAAAGACCTGTCAGACAGATGTACAGACAGACAGACAGACAGATGTACAGTCTGTCTGTACATCTGTCTGTCTGTCCGCACGTTTGTCTGTCTGTCTGTCCATGCGTTCGTTCGTTCGTGGGACACAAACCATGGACAAGTTCAAAGATGGCTAATCTTCACATATTTTAAGAGGTTAAAAAGGTACATTCTGTTTGAATCTGTTCTGCTTTGTTTTTGAGTGGCGGGGGATGACAGCCAATCAAAGTAGCACTGCACCTTGATGTCAGTGGCTGGTCTCTTCAAAACTGCTTTGCTTTGTGTTTATATGCATGTCTCTCATATATTATGTAAAGCTAGCGAGAAATAAACACTTCTAAAACCGAAAACGCCTAATAATTCCTCTGAACTTATTTTGCGGACGTTAGCATGGTGGCTTCACAGGCTGGTAGCTGCAAAACTCTGTTTTGTTTGTGTGTAAATATGTCCTCATCATATATTATGTAAAAACTAGCGAGAAATAAACACTTCTAAAACCGAAAACGCCATTTTTGGAACCTAATACATTTTTACGGCATTAGCATGCACGCTAACTTCCGCTAACTCAAAGCTGTTTTCCTATGGAGTTAATTTGTCTCATTAATATCGGCAAATTCACACAGGGTGATCTACAAATATCCTGATTTACATAACTTTTCCTTTTGTCAAAGCTCATGTACAGCACACATGAACACACAAAGTGTCCTGCAGAAGCTGTTAAAAAGTAAAATTTTTTTTGATTGACTTATTAATAGAGGGGCTTCATTGACCATGTACAAATTGTATGTAAGACATCAGGATCTTAATAATTAATTAAACAACTGCAAATTGTAAAGAACACAAGGCTCATACGGCCGAGGGTATATTGGCATTGCATTATATTTTTTATTTTTATAGTGCCAAATCACAACAATGCTGCCTCAAGGTGCTTCACACAGGTCTAATGTTACCAAAATGCCACTGCAACATTTTTGTTAAAACCTTAGAATTATTTCTGAAAGTCCACAGTACAAGTACATCTTGATTGTTTCATTTCAGGTCTATTGTTATGTCACAATAAATAAATAAAAATTTGCATCACTGTCCATATACTTATGGACCTGTGACTATTTGTTTTTGGTTGATCATAAGATGAAGCACTCTGCTTGCCTACATAGACATCATACAAGTAATAGATACAACTTCATCAATACCCAGACCCAGAATTGATTTAAAGGTCCTATGAACCGGTCAGTGGATCGATTTTATTTGTTTCACTCAAATTTCTGTGTCTTGAAACAGAAGTTGAAAAACTTCTAAAGTCGGCATGAGGTTCTTATGAGACTGGATCACAGGAACCTAAACTTTATGACTAGGACTGCACAGTATGTCCGGTTTAACCATTACACGGTATAATTTTGGTCGATGGTAGAGATTTGGACTCCACCAACTAATTGCGATGAGGCCGTGGAGTTTTTCAATCCAGGAAACCTCCTCTTCTGTGTGTGAACCACAGCTGCGGAGGGGGGAGGAGAGGAGAGGGGAGGGGGTGTTCTGAGCTGAGGCGTGACTCTCACTGAGGCAAGAGTTTTCATGTGAGTTTGTGAGATGCCTGAATGTCTTCTACACTTAGCAGTTCTGTCGCTGATACTGGCAAAGCTGTTGTTTATTTCACCGGATACTCTGAGCGGAGGCGAAAGATCCATCGCGACCTGGATCAAACATTTGAAAAACCGCCACATTAAATAGCGCAAGGATTTTTTTAAACCGGATTAGAAAAACAAAAATCAGCTAGGTAACGGTGATTTACCCATACTGACTTCAAATATGAGTAAATTAAGTATTATTATTAACTTTTTTGGTGATTTCGTGTTGAGTTTTGTAAATGAGGAAAAGCGCCAGTGACCATCCTGAAAATGCTTCATGTATTCAGTGCATTGTTCAAGAAATGAAACTTCAACCACTGACCCAAAAATAAATACATTTGGGCAATTCTATGGTAATGGAATTACAACAGCAGCAGAATCTGGACATATGGCATCTAACCACGACAGATTAGCTCAGATTATAATTCCGTTACCGTAAAATTGCCCATTTATTTAATTCTTACACCAAAACATCAAATCTTGGCTTGCATTATGAATGTACCTTTTGGCAAATTGTAGTTGTAGTTTTGAGATATATGCAATAAATGTTCTCAAAATTACATTATCTGTTTTTGTTTTTTTGTTGTCATTTTTAAAATGTTTTATTTTTTTATCAATTTACCTTTGCTAAGGGACCCATTCAAAAACGCATTATAATTTTTACAGTTAAGTTTATATCACGATATATACTGTTACAGTGAGGGAATTCAACTTATACCGTGATCTGAATTTTAGGTCATATCGCCCAGCCCTACTTACAACACAAAAACAAAACCAGCATTGAGGTAGGCGGCATAACGGGCAAATGTAGTCATTTGAAGTTTCCATATAGTTTCAATTCATTTAGATTCAATTTATTTTATCTGTATAGCATCAAATCACAACGAAGCTGCCGCAAGGCGCTTCACATGAGTAAGATCTAACCTTACCAACCCCATTGGAGACAGACCAATATAGATTTTTTTTTTGGGTGGGGGGGTGGCTGATATGATACCAGTATCAAAGTGTGAAAAATTTATGATACCGATTTATCGGCAGAAATATAAACGGCAGTGATTCCTAACATTTCATTGTCAAACCCTTATGACAAAGAAATATAACTGAGGCCTGATGTTTTAATGTTTAAACATGAGCTTTATTGCAAATAATTATAAATATAACCACCTGATATTTGCATTTGGCAGCATTTGCTTAAAATCAACTTTTTGTCTGTTTTGTCCCTGCCTCGCTGGCAGCATTGCAGCCACTTGTCTCTTGTCACTGTAAAACACCCACTTTGATTGAAAATAAGTCGCAGCTCTTTGTTTTTAGCTCTGTGTCTTGTAGCTAAGGTGATGTGGGTCCCAGCTATGCTTGACAGCATTGTAAACAGTACCATTGGAGTGCCCGCTGCTGCACAGACTATGTAATGACACCATTTCCAACAGCCAATGTGTTTTTCTGCATCATTTGTTCAGTAAAATAAAAATTTTCATATCGCTAAAAATAATGGCGATATTGATACGTTTTGCTCATATCTGTCAAAACCTTCAGTCAATCATACATACTCATCACTATGTTAGATGATGGGTTAAAAGTGGGTTTAATTAAAAATGTAGCATGCCTGTTGAGCTTCTCCGGTGACTGTTAATCATTTGAAACAGGAAGGGTCATACCTGTGTAACGTTTGTTTTCTTGTGATCAATGGCTGTATTGATGATCCACATTGTAGATGCTGGTGTCATGTGGTTCACCATGGTACATTCTGGTGGGAAAAAGATCGCTAATATTCTGTGTTGTAACAAATGTTTTATTAATCTTCACTTGCAGCTGTATTATAGATCCACCATAGCTGCGCTTACTGCATTAATGATGTGATTATGCTTCAAATGCTGGTTTTCGCTGCACTATATGAACAAACAGCAGTTATTGCCATTGGTTGCCGTGGGTGGCAGGACTTCCCACTATTACCTCTCTGAGGCAGAGTGATAAAACATCCATTCAGAGACCATGGGAATTTTCACACATCTGTGCCTTTTCTTTTGCACACACTGTTAAACGCAGTGTTTGCAGACAGAGATCTGTGGCTGGAACATTAACAAACAACTGACACACACCGTGTAATCTCTGTTTGCATTTCAACACACTGAACATTAAGTTATATTAATATTATGATTATTAAGGCTCCCTTTGTACCATCTGGGTTGAACTACCAAAATGGATCATGTGTTGCTTTGGCTGTTGTAGGGATAGTAATAAAGATAGATTAAAACTCTGAGTTGTTTTAGGAATGCAATTGATTTAAATGTCATGGTGCATCGCTCCCATCCCCCTGCGCTGTTTTATTGGATATTGTCACTGGGATTGTGTTCAGTGAGTGTTCCTGGGAGACTCAGTGGAGCTTGGAGATCCTTGTAGAGGATTGGTGTGTAAGGGACTGGGGGAAGGAGGGCGACATGGTAGTAACATCAATAATTCACAGTGGTATTGCTAGGGAAACAGGATGTGAAGGTAAAAGGAACTCAGCCCAATAGGAATAACACATCTCTGCAAGCATTGTACAGATGAGCCAGACCTAACTCAGCCATTTATTTTCATTGTGTTTCACAGTGATTTAAAAAAAACAACTATTAAACCCATAGAAATGCTTAATGATCGAATTGATTTCAATATTTTTTTTTAGCTTTTGTCTTACAAGCAGAGAGTTTAATTTACTGGCACGTTAAGGCTTCTGGTTTTATAATCCTAATACATGAAAGAGGAAGAGAAAGGTATAGGGAGCCCCAGTAGAGCAAAGGGCTATTTCCCAGGCCTGCTTATTAAATTTCCAATCATAGCCCGCGGTGCAGTGGCATTACCGCCATAAAACACCTCTTCCCTATGTAGCCGTCTGGGTAGAAATTGCTATTGCTTGGTGGAAACTTGAGTGTTTCCTTAACATTGATTTCCGTTGAAATGGGAGGGAGGGAAATAGAGTTTAGACTATCATTAAAAAAAGACACAGAGGAATTCCTATGAAGTGCACAGATTAGCTGCAGCTTTTGTAGCCTCTACCACAGGTGCTGAGTGGGCTTTATCAAACATTCCCTCCTGTGTTTTTGGCTGCTCGGTTTTGCTGCCAGGAGCTGGTCCCTGTTATGGATATACTGTAGGCTTAATCCATTATCATACTGATTAGCAGTGTGATTTCTGTCACACATTTCCTCGGGTTTGGAAGAGTTACAAAGCAGGCTGTAAAAGCTTTGGTTATTCACAGGGAAACCATGATCAGAAAAAGAGCAATAAGATGAATAATAACCTTTTTAACCCCAGTTAACAAGGTTCTAACTTAGGTCTGTGTTGTAATTAAAAACTGAGAACGTACGTAGGTCTTATTTGATAATGTAATGTTGCATTATTATCACGCAGCTAATGCCGGCCATTCATGACTAGGGATGGGTATTGATAAGATTTTATCAATAACGATACTGTTATCGATTCCGCTTATCGATCCGAGTCTTTATCTATTCCCTTATCAGTACATCTTATGAATTTTCTCTGTACTAAAAGTAGGTTTTACAGGCTTTCTATGTCAACAGCATTTTATTGAGTCTTAAAGTAAATAAATATGAAATTGGTCACTGGATCCTTGATCTCTGGACATAAATAAAAAATTAATAAAATCTGTACATGGTCACTGGATCCTTCATGTACATGATGGATCCTGAATCTCTAGGCATAAATAGAAATAAACAAAATCTGTCATTTTTGTCAAAAGCATTTCCTTTCTTATATTAATGACACATCTTTAACCCCATAGCCCCTGAGCTGAGCTCTTGCAGCTGACTGTGCTGCAAGTCAACATCAGTGTAATTCATAAAGAGGGAGGGGAAAAAAACAGTTTTGGTCTGTTGTAGTTTGACTGTATTACAATGTTTGGAAAGAGTTGTTATTTGATTTAAAATGGCGATTCACTTTGAAGTTATTAATTCCGACTGACATCTTCGCCTGCTTTGCTGCTGTGCAGTTAGTCCCACAAAACAGGAACAGAACAGAGGACGATTCTTGTTTCTTGCCCACAACAAGACAAAAGGCTCAGTTAGTGACTTTAGTCCGCACGAAGGTGACTCACGATTTATATCCTGGCTTTGAGAGGGGTTAATGAAGAAATTGTGGACCTGCCGAAGCAGCGCGTCTGCAGTCAATGTAGAGAAATGACCATTTTCCCGATAAACACCCTCAAAAGCAACAGCTGCTCCAGTGTAATGTGAACTGAAGGACCGATAAGGGAATCGTTAAGCAAAAAGACTATTGATGTTGGTGGATCGAATCATTTCTTATTGATAAAAAAGAAAAAATGGTGTTCAATTCCCATTCCTATTCATGACATCATAATGTCACCAGTGCAATGCAGACGTGTCAGCATACACATTATGGTGTGCAATTCTATTCATGCTTCAAAAGAGAAGCAGGAACTGCTCAGTGCTGCACAGATTGTCCCATTTATGGTGGAAACAGTGGAAGCAGAGCACAAGTGAAACAGAAATAAATGTGTCATGATGCTACATTTTATTGAGCAACAAAAATTCTACCATGTGAGCACAAGATACAGTTATTTCTCATGTTTGATTACTGTAGTTCATGCGCACATGCTAAATGTCTGCATTGTAACATGTTGCCAAAAAAAAAAAAAGCAAGAGAATTGAGAAATAAAATGGCACCTTACATGATATGTGTTGTTATTGGGCTTATGTGGATAATAACAAAGACTGAAATACAGTCACTGAACAAAGAATAGATTTTGCTTGCACAGACAGAAAAGTGCACCTTGCCTTTTCGCATGCACTGCCAAATATTTTTTTTAAAGAATTTAAGCCATGGTCATTAAATCAAAGTGTGGGAGTGAAGGGGAGGTCATGTGCAGGCAATGGCATTTATGTATTATATATTTTATTTCTCACCTAAACTATGGACTGCCATGTACTGATCCATTCAAGGTGTAAATCTTTCTTGCTTGCTTTCTGCCACTTTAGTTTTGGGTTTTAATAGCAGAAACATCTACACCTCACACAAGTTTGTTATGGAAGTCCGTTGGTCTATAACACTACAGAGGAGTGAGTGTCTTATTCATTACATCTGTCCAGTTGTTTGTGTGTCTGTATGTGAGTGTTGCTTGGCTGTATGTGTGCACTCCTGTACATGTTAGCATGTAATACTGGAAATGGCACCGGTTGCATCACAGAAGAACATGCTTGAAGTGCTATATTATGGTCTCATCTCACCAGGATGCACTTTCGTAACATGTACTCTGCACACTTTGCAATAGGATGTGCATTTCAGCACGGCCCTGCTGGAGCACATTCGAAGTGCATCACCATGCAGTGTATGGTGGCTTAAATGTGTCTTGCAGTGTTTTTTTTTTTCTCATCCCCTCTCTTCTGTATCATTTCCCTCCCTCTTGGCTTGCCACAATTTTCTCATTACTGATTAGAGCAGAGTTTCCATTTCCAGACTATTGACTGTGCTGTTGGAAGCTGAGAGCCCATTACATACATTGGTTCCACTAATTGTTTCCAGTCATAATGAAGTTCCTCACAGTAGTGGAATGCTAGCTAAGGCACATTAGCTCGTAGGCACATACAATGCATTACTGTGAATACAACCTGTCTGCTGTTTCTTCAGTCATTCACTTCATGATTGCACATTAATTCACTGTTGTTAAGGTCTGATTAGTTTTCTGTCTAATTGTGTTTTGTTTTGCATGAAAGACAAAACTGAAAGTGAACTGTGTTTCTTAGCTCCTTTATTCTGCAACAAGCAGACAATCTTGATTTTTTTTTTCTTTTCCCTTTCTTTTTGCACATGTTCATGTCATGCCCTTTGTCACTCAGGCGCATGCCCCCACAGGCTGCTGGAGACTAGGATTTGATTAGCGTGGTGCTGTGTCATGGCAGCCCTGTTCTCTGACTATACTATTGGATTCAAAGCATATTTCTTGCTTCCTGCATCAGGGTGTTATCCAGAATGTGAGAAATGGTGTCGTATGACCAACTGAAATGGGGTCTAAAAGCCCCCCCTTTTTCTTGTGAAATTTTGATTTTGAAAAATGGGTGCTACTGTGCTATCTGTTATGATGTATTTTATGCTTCTGTTTTCTCTCCTTTTATCATTTTTCCTTTAAAAACAGAAGTGACTGAATTCTTCCCTTTGGCTGTAGATTATTCTGAATGGAGAGCTACAGGCCAAAATGAGGGCTACAGTGCCTCACATGCAGACACACACACACACACACACACACACACACACACACACACACACATACAGACGTCAGTGTGCTGCCACGCAAGGTGCTCAACTGCACACCAGGAGCACCTTGGGGATTAAGGACCTTTGTGATTTTGCAGTATGATGAGGATTTGAACCAAGGATCATAAAGTTACAAGTCCCCCGCTTGACCATCACCTCCACATTCACAGGGACATCAGGTGGAGAGCTTTCCCGTCGCCTGCACATTTGTTTACAGTTTTCTCCTCTTCTTATTTTCTACCTTTACGATATTCAGGGCGGATCATTTAGCCAAGGTCAGACGGAAGAAAAAGGCTATGACTGTGTACTTCTTAAAATCTGCACGTCAGAGTGCACTCTGCGGATTCTTTTGGCGAGAAGGCAACGTGTAGTTGTTTGATGTCTTCATGCCTGCAGCCACACTGAACGGCGAGAAAGCTCTCAATGCACGAACGTTGTGTGGAAGTATGACATGTTCCTCGAGTGAGCCGGATTCTGTCTACATTTACATTCAGTATAAAACTGACTGTAAAACTGACTGTAAATACATTTACAGTCAGACCTCGGTGAATCTCACTAAAATCTGGCTCCCCCAAAGTGCATGTACGTATGTCTTGAAACTAGGAAAGTCTTTCTACTGAATGCAGCTCTCTGTGTTGCCAGTGGAAATGTGATGTCATCTCTCCATCAAAGCCCCAAATCCATGGGAGACCGATGGATGATGAAATTTTGCCCCCCCCAACAAATTATTTAAATAAGTAAATAATCCATTTGCTCTGTCTGTCACAGTATGACACAGCCTTTACGTTGTGTGTTTGTGGATTTAGAGAAAGATAAGAGAAGAGTTGTAGTATTGTCTAGGGTAACAGAAGTACGTGAGAGTGGTGCAGGATGTGTACAAGGACAGCAGTATTATCAATCTAAATGATTGATAATACCAGGAAAAGTAATGACTATCAATGTCATAAATGAGTTGTGGCTTTGGCAGAGGTGATTTGTGCTGCCTGGCACTAAATTTTTCTCAACAACAATATTTGCGTAAACCAGGGATTTTTCTGTAAAAATGTAGTATGTAGGGCGATTGCTATAGCGAGGTGCGCCAAGTAAACAACATGGTGCCACTTTCTAAAAAAAGAAAGCCATCTTGGAGTGTTTTTGAGTCCTGGGACACACTAGGTATTGAAAATGTGAGCCCCAAGACCCAGCGCTGAGTCCCAACACCTGGAGGCAGCTTTGCCGCATCAAGTGAGTGCCAACTTCAGTACATAAAGCTGCAAATTTCAGAAGTTACTGTGCTGAGAAAGGTGGCAAATGATGCCATGAAAGCAAAGTGTGTTTAAGATTATGTAGTTTTATGTTTAAATTTAAGTAAATCCACAAAACTGCAGGTCTTTTGAAACAGGTGTTGGATCTAGTTATTGTTTTTGCATGTTCAAAATTGGTAGAAAATTTGTTAAAACAAAGCAGAAAAAAAATAAGATTTGTAATGTTTTTTTAAATCTATTGTAAGCCACAACTTTAACAAATTGTAATTTCTATATGATGCTCCCTTAATATTTTATTATTTTGTTATATTTCATGTCATGTGTTATATATTAGTCACACTTTAACACAGAGCGTAAACGAAAACTTTTTTATTTAATGTTTAATTATCATTTGTGATCGATGAATTTACTCTGCAGCACATTTATTATTTTTTTTTTTTTTTTTTTTTGACTAGTCGCATGATGTCTAATGTAATAAGTGAGGTTGTCTCTTAAATTAAACACAAATGTGGTTCGATACGCTTTGGCTTTTAGGTTCCTAATCACAAAGCTGCCTCAAGGCGCTTCACACAAGTAAGGTAGAATCTTACCAACCCCTATAGCAAGCACACAGGTGACAGTGGTAAGGAAAAACTCTCTTTGATGATTTGAGGAAGAAACCTCAAGCAGACCAGACAAGAAGGGGTGACCCTCTGCTTGGGTCATGCTACTGACACAATTGACAATAGAATATACAGGAAATTTTGGGAAATTTTGCTGGTGCACAGGACAGGGGGCCTGCAGAAGAAGACACCAACTCCCATCTCTGGATGGAGCTGCACCTCAAACAGAGAGAAAAAAACTGAATCGGACAGCAGAAACACAACAAATACAGTATAATTTGTTAGCAATTAAGCAACAAGAAAAACAAGAAATGGTAAGGTGATCGCCGGCCACTAGCCTTAAGCTTCACTAAAAGACCCAGGCTTTAGATAAAGTTGAGGCCGCTACCCGCTGTGTTTACTAATAAATGAATTTAAAAGGGTAGAAAGCATAGTACCATACTATGCCAGTATGCTAGCCACACAAAACGGAAAACAAGTGTGTCTTAAGTCTGGACTTGAAAGTCTCTACAGAATCTGTTTTATTGACACAGGGAGATCATTCCACAAAGCAAGTACATGATAAGAGGAGGCTCTGTGACCCACAGACTTTTTATTCACCCAAGTGGCTCAAAGTATTCCTGCACCCTGAGAATGCAGAGCCGGGCCGGTTCTTAGGTTTTAAGTAGGCCAGCTAAGTAGGGAGGTGCTAGTCTGTGAAAAATTTTACAGGGACAGAAAGCCAGTGAAGAGATGCCAAAATGGATGTAATGTGGTCATACTCTTTGCTTCCTGTCAAAGGTCTGGCAGCAACATTTTGAACCAGTTGGAGACCCCTAATGGTGGACTTCGGTAAACCAGAAAATAGAACATTGCAGTAGTCCAATTTAGAAGAAAAAAATTGCTGATTCAGGGTCTCAGCATCAGCCATAGACAGGATAGGATGAATCTTTGCTATATTTTGCAGGTGAAAGAAAGCAGACCTCGTAATATCTCTAATGTGGAGGTCAAAGGACAACATAGGATCAAAAATTACCACAAGGTTCCTCTGTCAGTGTGATGTATGACACACGAGCCTAGGCTAAGCGTTAGCTGGTCAAATTGATGCCGATGTCTTACTGGACCAAGAATCATCATTTCAGTCTTGTCAGAGTTTAAAAGTAGGAAATTGTTAGAGCTCCAGCTTTTCACTGATGCAAGGCAATATTCGAAGGATTTTATGTGGATGAGATTACCAGCAGTTATCAGCATGTATAACTGAGTATCATCAGCATAGCAATGAAAGGTAATCTCAAAACACCGCAATATGTGCCCAAGGGGTGCTATATAAAGGGAGAAAAGCAGGGGGCCTAAGACAAACCCATGTGGAACCCCAAATTTGATGTCACTAAGGTTAGAGATAGTGTTATTGTACAAACACAGTGGGAATGACTGGTCAGTTATGATGTCAACCATGCAAGTGCACTCCCAGTAATCCCAAAATGATTTTCCATCCTATCAAGTAGAATGATAAAATGATAATTTGATATCGGCCTATAGTTTTTCAATACACTCGGGTCAAGATTAGATTTCTTAAGTAATGGTTTAATCACTGCAGATTTGAAACATTTAGGAACAGATCCAGAGGTTGAGAGATTAATAAATTCCAGCACAGTCAGCCCAAGAGTGGGCCACAGGTCCTTAAACAATTTTGTTGGTATTGGATCAAATAAGCAGGTTGTACATTTTGTACACGTTACAAGTTTCGTCAGCATGCCTCGTGAAATACTATAAAATTATGTAAATCTAGGTAATACTTCAGTGATGGCACCCACCTCAACAGCAGGGTGTAGTTCTTGAAGTAATCCAAGAAATCTTTTCCTGTGAAAGGAGAGCATCTTACAGGTGATTTTCCATGAATAAGTGTGGCCTTTACAGATCTGTGCTCAAACACACAGCAGGTTGACCCACCGCCCTGCAGAACGGACACAGAGGAGCAGATGCCGCAAGTCGCTGCCCATAGGAAGCAGACTCGCACTAAATGGAGACGTTATTCTAGAAATTAATATTTAAATGTTTTGAATGCGCAGAACGTCCAGTGCATTTGAGAATGCTTGTTTTTGGAATGCAGTACATTTTATATATTATGACCAGCCTTGTTGATTTTGCATCAGGATGACATCAGTGCGAACCCCACAGTTGGGATCTTTTTGGAGAAATTATACTGTTTCTAGCAATCAGACACATTGCCATGTGGTGCTGATGTGACATTTTTTAGGGAAAAAGATCGTTTTTAGGAAGACTTAATGTTATGTAAGTAGTGTAAGTGCATGACACTTGGGGCTTAATCTGCATTTTGGTAAAAGGGCACACGCTGAGAGTAAGGGGTTGCAGCACCCCTGTTACCTGGTTTGGAAAAACCCTGGTGTAAACCATAGCCCCCATAAACACCGGTGTTCATTTGGAAGAAGTCGGAGAATTCATCCCACAGCACTAACAGTACATTATACGCCAAAACTTGAGACTGCTGCTAATTATTATTATTATTATTTTTTCCAAGATCTGAATTGGGGCACCAGTTTTAACAGGACAATACTCTGGCCTCAAGTTCACGCTGGCCGTGGCTGTTACATTTGTTCAACCTTGTTTTTTTTCTTTGGCACCTTCTTCTCCAAGATAACAAAGGCACTCACAGTGATTGTCTTTTTTTTTTAATACTGGTGATACAGCAGATGCTGTGATCCACGTCCTAGAGGGAAGAAGAAACCTGTGTGCTGCAAAAATATGGGCCTATTTTGGAGAAGGGAACTATTGAAGTAGGCTTGTTTAGGGTTGTACCTGAGGCTACAAACACATCAGGCTTCTGTGTAATTCAACACACAAAAGCATACATCCAGATGGTCTGCACAACAAAACCTAACAATGACTGGATGAGGCAGTGGGCCAATAAACACATTTAATCACAACATAAATGGCCGAGGAGGAGAAGGAGTTAAAAATTAAAAATACACACTCAATTACCAGAGCTGAGGTCAGTTTCAATCTCAAACTTAATTTCTCATGCAGACTGTGGAATTAATGATTTCTTCAGCTCTGTCCATTTCAAGTTCAGTGAGCTCTTACTGACAGCTGTCACTCCAAAGTGACTGTGATATTTCAATTGGTGAAACTACAAAATTTCAATTGTAATATTACTCTGCATATTAATTGCCCGTGGGTCCTGTGTGCCTTCACAAATTGAGATCTGTGATTGTATATATTACCTAAGACTTGGTGTGTGTGTGTGTGTGTGTGCTGAAATTAAAATTGATTGGTTAATTGAGAGCTTCATCTCAGCCACATCTTCACCATCTGATTGTAATCCAAGTGTTGTGTTCTGATATTCAATATCCTTAACCATTGGACACTTTGACAGACTTTTTTAAAATTAAGTTGTGATTTGTGAGTCCTTATTGAACATTTTTTTTCCCTCTCCCTGCATTTTACACTGTCTCTCATATTTACACTTCACCATATCAGTGGTGGAGGAGAAGAGGACAAAAAATTATTAGCACCTCTCTATTAAAATTTAACATCTCACTCGCTCATCTTCAGCTGCTTATCCAAGATCAGGTCACAGGGTGAAAATGAACATTTTAAGTGTTTTTTTTTTTTTTAACAGAGCAAGAAATTTTCAACACAGCATTTCTAAACATCCTAGTTTTATTTTAGATCCGTACATCATTTTACTTTGCACACAGAAAAAAAACAAAAACTACCAGGGTCAAAATTATTAGCCCCCATGATGCTAATAGTCAATTGTGTGTCCTTTTTGCTGGATAACAGCCTGGAGTCATTTGTTGTTGTTTTCAACAAGTCTCAGTCATGTCTTCTGAGTAATTCCAGCCCATTCTTCTGTGGCGAATCTCTCAAACTCCTCCAGATTTGCTGGTCTTCTGACATGGACCTTGGCTTTCAGTTCACCCCACAGGTCTTCTGAAGGTTGATCTTCACCAGGAGCGACGTATGTTTTGAGTTGTCGTCACGGAAGACAAAGTGATGACCCAGACCCAGTTTTGCTGATGACTGCTTGAGGTTTTCTTTCAAAATCTTCCCATATCCTTCTTTCTTCATGATTCCTTCCACATTGAGGAGATTCCCAGTTCCAGAGGCACTTTAGCATCCCCACAGGATAACACTCCCATTGCTGTGTTTCACTGATGGGTTATACACCTTTCTCCAAACATAAGCAATGTCTCTATGGCCAGAGAGCTCTGGTTTTGTCTCATCAGGACAAAGGACACACTTCCAGTATGCATTATCTGTCTCCAGGTTGTTGAAGTGGAGTTTTCCTTGGTCTGCAAACTCGCAGTCCATTCCTGTCCAGGACTCTAGTGATTGTCTTCTTTGAGACTGCAATTTGTGACTTGGATAAGTCAGTGTCTTGGCAGTTGTTTTGGGGTCTTCAGACTCATCTCTCACTGTTTTGCTTCCCAGAGTCTTTGAAATATTTGGCTTCCTACTTCTGCTAGGCTTGTTCTTTACTGTGTGGCTCTCTTTGAATTTCTTGATATACTTCTCACTCCAGTTCTTGACACTTGGAAACACTGTGATAACTCCTCCTGCTTTGCGAGCATCAATTCTTTTTCTCAAGCCTAAACTGATTTCTTTTAATAATTTCTCAAGTGACAGCTCAAACCCTTACTGAAGTTTTTATACTGTGTGTACATTGGAAGATAACCCTCAGTTTAAACTTGATTTTACAAACTTTGAGCATTACAAAGTTAAAACACATCGTTGCACAACATCGGTTTTGCTAAGGTTCAACAAAAAGGTCAGTTCTTAAAGGAGCTAATAATTTTGACTGTTAGGTTTTCTGAAATAATTTTGTTTCTGTGTGTAAAGTAAAATAATGTGAGCATATAAAAATAAAACTAGGGAGTTTAGAAATGTTGTGTTGAAAATTCCTTGCTCTGTTAAAAAAGCACTTGGGAAAATTCTGAAGAAAACATTATATTTCGTAGGTGGGGGGTAATAATTTTGTCCTTGTGTGTATGAGTAATATTAACACAGCGCAGTCATCCTTTAATATGTATATGTCATGGACATGAACGAGTGAAGCTCTTCAGCATCTCACCATGTCATTTAGGCCCTTCAGACTTTTTTTTCAGTATATGCTTCTGGGGAGCATTAGCATGGCTAAAAACCTTCAGCCCCCAGACCCCCCCATAACTACGGCCATCTTAACCCCCTGCCATTTTAAGCATTTTTTTTTATTTACATCTCACATGCCTGGAAAGTTCTCACCATCTCTGAGTTCTGTCCTGCCTAATCTGTGCCTGATTTGCTTCTCTTTCCAAAGAAGTCGTATATCTTGTTCCCCTGTTTTTTCATTCTCAACTGACCCTATGGAAAAATAAGCCAGTCTTGTTACTCCTGGCATCACTTACAATTACAGATTGCTATTAAATTCCCACTTCCAGCCTAAAAAATGTCAGGACAAATAGACACCTCTAGATGTAAATTAATATTCAAACTTTCCAGCTAATTGACAGTAGGGCTGCACAATATGGCCAAATTATCCTATGTCAGTATTGAAGCCAAATATTATATCTCTATCAATATGTTATACAATATGACTGTGATTTCAAGTGCAGCAACAGTGAAAATTAAGCATTCTTAAACAAAACAGGAATAATACCGCACTAATTTTGCACTCATCATAAGGTTATGATACAGTGCCCTCCAAAAGTATTGGAGCACTTGATATTTCACATATTTTAATTTGGTTATGTCATTTCAAATACAAGAAATACAAAAAATATAAAAAATAAAAAACAATTCTAAAATTGTCTTCCTTAAACTAAATGCAAATCTCTACAACTTGTAAAAATTAAATAAAAATATAAAAGCCAAGATTATGTATGGGTTGCATAAGTAATGCTACACTTTGATTATTATTTACAGGTATTATACCAGTTTTTTTGCCAGTTTTCTTCAGACAAGTCAGGGGATAGATACATGAACATTTCCAAGTCACTGAATAAGTCTTGGACTTTATTTACATCAGTTATGAAGAAATACAAAATTTTCTTTCACCAAAACATCAAATCTAGGCTTGCATCTCAGATGTACTTTCTGGCAAATTGTAGCTGAACTTTCTGGTCTTATTTTTAAGAAAATCCTTCTATATACCACTTCATCAGGAAGCTGTATTTTATATTTTTTAATTAATTTCTACCAAGTTGTAGAGATTTGCTTTCAGTTTGAGTTTAAGCGAGATACTTTTAGATTTTTTTTTTTTTTTTTTTTTTGTATTTGAAATGGCATAAACAAATTAAAATGTGTGAAATACCAAGTGTTCCAATACTTTTGAGGGCAAGTGAGAAACACTCAGGGGAAGGTGTATTTTTAAGTGAAACGTGTCGTCCTGGAGTCACGCAGTGATAGCATTGTCTGTTGATGAGTTCTTTGACAACGATGCTGAGAAAATAAAGAATGTGATCACTTTAATGAATGTGGGCACGTCTTAATTCAGACAATGTAGTAATAGATTTGTACGAACAACTTTTCTACTTGTACTGGCCAGTTACACAAGCGTTGACACGGAACACTGACATTCCTTTTTGTTGCACCAACTATGTGGCAATTTCAAGTGTGTTGTTCTTGCAGTTTGTATATGAGAAATGTGAGCTCAGAGGAGATCAACGTTTTTGAGCCTGTGCAGCGCAAAGTTCAAAAATCGAAGTGGAACCCGCCGCAAGGCGGTGTCTGTTGATCTGGTTCTCACATGCAAATACCTGAATAAATGTTAAGTATGGAGATGTGTCACTGCAATACTTTCTATGATAAGTTAAAAGATTTTCTGTCTCTAACTGGAGTTTTGCTGTCTTGCGTTCTGTCTGTCTGCTGTCATGCAGATGGATTGAGTTTTTCCTTTTTCTGTTCGAGTTGGAGTGTGTGATTTGTGTCCAACTGTCCCAGCTGCATGGAGCAGGAAAAGCAATGTAGCAGTCATACAAACCAGAGTTATTAAAGTTTTTCCCTCGTTTCTTATCACTTATTTCATTCTTAATGTTTTGTGTTCAATTCAGTTCCATGGTCCTATGATGCATGAGTATCTGCACTGTGGACCTGCCATGTGACCAGGTTTTTTGCTTTTCAAATGCTCTGTGTCCTCATGATCGCTTTCCACCTGCAGTATGCTTTACCACACCTCATTTTTTAGACAAATGCCCATGTGTAGGTGCGCAGATGAAGCATATTTGACATCTGAAGAATGTGGGCACCAGGCATTAAAACCATAAATGCATTGGTTGGAAACTGACTGACGGTAGCGTTATGTTGTGCGCTCCTTGCACCATTGAAGGATAGCACCCATAGTGTTTGTTTGCAGAAGCACTTGTGAAGCACCAGCAACTCAAGAGTTCAGTAATAATTTTGTAGTTGTGCACAAGTTTTGGACATACCTGAGCATTCAGACATTTAATTTGGGAGATATACTTTATAGTTTTTGATTTGTCTGTGTTACTCTTTCTGTGTGAGTGATCCATGTTTCTACTTTTATGTTCTGTGTCTGCTGCAACACTGAGCCCAAGACAAATTTCCCTTAGGGAGCAATAAAAATATATCTTATTGTCTGTGTCTGTGAGGCATCATCAAAGATCCTATGATGTGTATATGTTGGATAAATGAGATTCAGTGGCTATTGATTTCAAACGTTAACCCTGGAACCAGCATCTGCTGCTTCCAATTATAGGAACCGTAGGAACCTTTCCTGCAGACTGTCACAAAGAAAGTGCTTTGTTTCTTCTTAGGGAGGTACAAGACATTGTTCATTCAATGTTTCTCAAGTCAAGTTTACAGCAGTCGTCAATTGTGCACAATAATACGCAGGACCAGCTCTGTCCCCACAAGAGTCTGTCTGATGTCATACTAATTTCGTTGAACTGAGCTCGCACGTCCCACCTCTGCTCCAATAAAACATCTCTTCACCTATAATGTTCGGTCCACACAAGTGAAGACAGTGACCCCCTGAGATTTGTACATTATCATCAACAAGCCAGATAGGTGTTGCATAACCCCTGGTTTTGAGTGAAATAAAAAAAGAAATATAAAGAGCATGGAGCAGCATTGCAAATCAGCTCACTGCAAGTTATCCTCAAAACGTGAGTGACCTCACATGAACATAGGTGAACCATCCAGACACTCATCACAATTCTGAAGGTCTTACAAGCTTCATTGGCTGTGACTGGAGAGTTGCCACATACAGCTTTTATTTGTTGCTTCAGAAGTCACAGCTTCATGGTAGAGTAGCACAAAAGGAGGCTCTGCTCTTGAAAGATTTGTACAACTTTGCCAAAATCTTTCCATTTCATAATAATTTGATAACTGTACTCCAGTGATATGTAATCCATGAAATAAACTGTACACTTTTTGTTTGCTGACTTAACGAAATATTGAATGAATAATATCTGGTATGAAACAGTTTATCAAATATTGTACCATTATTTTTGGTCCTTATAAAATAGCTTGTAGTTTTTAAGCTGTTATCCCAATTTGATTGTAATTAAACTTAATTAAAGGGCATATGTCACTCCAGTCAACACTATCGTTTTAAAAAAAATTGCATACCAGATAATAAATAATTTCTTCCAACTCTTTAAGTTCTGTGAGCCCTGATAAAGCTGATGAAAGTAAAATAAGCTAGAGTGCATCTGAGAAATGCACAGCAGATTGACAGCTATATTTATCCATAATCATGATGTAATGTCAGACACGGACTTGTAGCTGTCTGAAAGTCACTCTGCCTGTGTCCAGTTACAGTCCGCTTTGTGACTTATATCAGTACACACAGTTATCAGGGTTAGTTTTTGTCAACAAATGTAATATGGCTTTATTTGGGCTTTCAAGTCAAATTCTTGTATTTTGCGATCAACATATGTCCGAATCCGCCTCTTTGTAACCCATACGGTGTATTGAGAAAAAAAAAAAGAAAATTGCATACGGCTCAGTAAAATTAAATAATAATGATTATATATTGTGAAAACAGTGTAGCTGATTTCACTCTTGCCACGCAGAGTCATGTAGAATTATTGTTCGGCTGTGTGGCACTGTCCACAGTAAACAGCATTCTTCTACCAGGCTCGCCGGCTCCTGATAGCTAGTTTAGCTTAGCTTAGCTTAGTCCACGGTACACATACCAATAATGCAAATGGCTGGAAGCTGGTACACGTCACGGCTCTCCTATTAACAGCGATCACCGTTGTTGCTTGTCGTCATGTTGTCTCCAACTCTGTAATCATGGATTCTGCTTCTTCAGTGAGACTCGCTGGAGTCCCCCATGTAGCAGCTTAGCTTAGCATGGTGCAGCATGTTTGAAGACCATTCTCAGCTTCATTTTGCAGTCATTCCGAGAGGCACTGAGGGGAAAAAGGCCCACTTTCCTCCTCAAAATCTTATCTGTGGTAAATCTGCACAACTAATAACATCACGACTGGTTATGATGGACCCTCCAAAAACACACCTGTTCACCTTTTCGACCTATTCACTGTCAAAGTCAACAAAACACAGATTTTGAGCTACAAAAATTCCGGTTTTCTCATTTGTTCCAATAATACCACTGAGGGGGTGCGTCACATGATGTCACAAAGTCGACTTTTCTGACAGGCTCATGTTTCTGAGCATTTATCAGCGGCAGATAAAATCAAGCTAATTTCCCTATGTTTGTGACTCAATTTATCTGTCTTGTCATAATTCTTTTATTTTTAGTCAACTCATTTGATATTTCATTTACCACTGATATGCACTTTAAAGCTGACAGCAGGATGAAATTGTTTTTTATATGAGGTGGAGGAATGCACGTAATCTTGTTACAGGACGTCTGGACTCTTTATGACCGATTTACATAGGATAAAAAAATCTCTAGCAGTGACAGAAATGGGAGTGGCTACTCAATAAACAGCCCGGACACTGCTCTCACCTCTCATGGAAAAAAAGAAGAAAATAAAATTAATCATTCACTCGGTCATTTTTTAAATTAAATTTATTGTTTGCTTCACTTTTGTCGCTTTTACTTATGTTCCATACAGAAATGCATTGTGTGCAGAGGTGCACTGCGTGCAGAGATGTGCTTTGTGCAGGAATGCACTCAGTGCAGAGGTTCTTGCCATGCAGGGGTATAATTTGTGCAGAGGTGTGCTCAGTGCAGAGGTGCGCACTGTGCAAGGTGCCAGATATCACAACACACCCTCAGATGTCAAATGGAGTCTCCTTTGGTGTCAAAAGAGTGGACCTACGCAGCAGGTGGTCTTCATGTTATGGCTGATCTATTTTCTTCTGTGTTTTATAAGTTATATGCAGGTCTGTAGGTTTTAGATAATTATAAATTTCATTTTGAACTTCCTACATCTATGTGTCATTGTTTATATTTCAATCATAAAATCCTTTCAGGGAAGGTGGTAGCAAGTGGTGGACTTTGCAAGCCAAACGGTGGGTGAAATTTAGTGTAAAAATGGATGCCATAATTGCACTGTGCCAGTGGAGCTGCAAAAATGCAGCAGGACAATAAAAATAGCCTTGTTTTGACAAGTTGGCAAGAATCTGTCAGGCTTGTGCCAGCTCAGTGATAGCGCCTGTAGACTCCGTAATCTGCCTCTTTAAAGTTTGCTTTAGACTGTTTGTTTTTGCAGGCTTGTGTATTCTTTAGATTTGTTCACAGCACACAGATGTGCCTTGATATATTTATTTATTTTCCTCCATGCATCTTATTTAGATGTACACAAGCATTGTTCCAACACTGAGTCACAACATACCAGGATGACCGCCACTGTGAAATAGAGAGTGAAGACAGCAGTACAAAGCAGAGATCTGTTGAGATGACCCCTGACCATGGCACAGAACACTCATCTCCAGTCAAGTGTAGGAGAAAAAGGGCTTTTCTTCTTCATCGGAGCCTGCCGGGGAGTGACTCGCCCTCACAGGCCTTGCTGTCCTACCTGCTTCCTCAGTACCGCTGAGGCTTCTGTCTGTGTCTCATCTCTCCTCAGGCGTTGCACTTTACTGTCGACAAAGACGTGCTGTATTTCATTTGAACCGCGACATGCACTGCTTTATGGTGTATGGATGACATAATTTCATAGTACATATATCAGTGAATAGCATGTCGTTACAAAGCGGGACTTGCCCTCAGGGCAGGACCAGGCGAGCTGTTGTAGTCTGCTGCAAAAATCAGTGCTTCAGTGATCACCTGGAGTGATTATGCACAGTATTATATCTCAGCATTGGATGTATTCCTATTCATTCTGCATGCCCGCATGCACTTGACTTTCTGTTTTCTCTCTTTCATATATATATATATATATATATATATATATATATATATATATATATATATATATATATATATATATATAGTGAGGCAAATAAGTATTTGATTCACTGTCAGTTTTGCAAATGTTCCCACCCAAAAAGAATGCAGAGGTCTGTAATATTTATTGTAGGTACACTTCAACTGTGAGAGACAGAATCTTAAAAAAAAAAAAAATAATAATAATAATAAAAAAAAAATCAGAAAATCACATTGTATGATTTTTTAAATAGTTAATTAACATTTTATCACATGAAATAAGTATTTGATACAATAGAAAAGCAGTCCTTAATTAAAGGTTTGCACACACTGGTCCACTCTTGGTCCACTCCTCCATACAGATCTTCTCCAGATCTTACAGAACCACTGCTTAGTTGCTGTGTGTTTCGGGTCATTGTCATGCTTCCATTTTCAATGCTCTAACTGAGGCAAAGGAGGTTGTTTGTCAAAATCTTGCGATGCGTTGACCCCATCCATCCTCCCTTCAGTACAGTGCAGTCGTCCTGTCCCCTTTGCAGAAAAGCACCCCCAAAAATGATGTTTGCACCCCCATGCTTCACGGTTGGGATGGCATGTTTGGGGTTGTTCTCATCCTCCAAACACGGTGAGGGGAGTTGATACCAAAAAGCTCTATTTTGGTCTCATCTGACCACATGACCTTCTCTCATGCGACTGTGGTCCCAGCTCTCTTCAGGTCATTGACCAGGTCCTCCCGTGTAGTTCTGGGCTTTCTCAAAATCATCCTTACCCCACGAGGCAAGATCTTGCATGGAGCCCACAGACTGAGGAAGACTGACAGTCATCTTGTGTTTCTTCCATTTTCTAATAATTACACCAACAGTTGTTGTCTTCTCACCAAGTTGCTTGCCTGTTGTCCTGTAGCCCATCCTAGCCAGGTCTACAATTTTGTCCCTCGTGTCTTTAGACGGCTGTTTGGTCTTGGATATGGTGGACAGGTTGGAGTGTGATTGACTGAGTGTGTGAACAGGTGTCTTTTATACAGGTAACGAGTTCAAACAGGTGCATTTAATACAGGTTGGTTGGTAGGTGATCAAATACTTATTTCATGCAATAAAATACAAATTATTTAAAAATCATAAAATGTGATTTTCTGATATATATTTTTTTGTTTAGATTCTGTCTCTCACAGTTGAAGTGTACCTACGATAAAAATTACAGACCTCTCCATTCTTTGTAGGTGGGAAAACTTTCAAAATCGACAGTGGATCAAATACTTATTTGCCTCACTGTGTGTGTGTGTGTGTGTGTGTGTGTGTGTGTGTGTGTGTGTGTGTGTGTGTGTGTGTGTGTGTCCTCTTTTTAAATGGAGTCTTTTTTCTGCAAGATGGATGGACTGGTGTTAGCAACCCTGCAAAAATAAATAACCAAGCACATGAATTATTGATGGAGTGCAGGACCTTTTTTTCAGGGAATCCCATCTTTATTCTTTTACTGAAACCTTTTCAATTGCAGACCACCCACCTTATTGTTTTTTGCTTCTGGCTCTCTCCCTCTGTCTCTGTGGTATTTAGACTGATGCAGATTCAGAGATGCTGTTGGCTACATCTTGTCTCAAACAGCTTGTGAAAGCTCTTTGAGTCCAAGCCCGTTTGGTAGGCATTATCAGATAATCCCTGTATAGCTGCACACCTTGCACATTTGAACTTTATGCCTATCATCTAGAGTAGCTGAATTAAAGGCATCATATTGTATAAAATCGCCTTTTCTTTACATTTTGCATTTGCATATAGTTTGGGTTTTTAAGCTCTCCTCACAATCCTATGCCTGTGTGTAATGGCAGCTAGTAAGTGTTGCTGTGCACTAGTAAACCTCACTCGCAAACACCCAAAAGCCATTGTAGTGACTTTGCTTGACGCATTCCCTTTTTGGTTTGTAATCAGAGCTTCTGCCTCCCATGCCAGTGCTTGTGAGTTCCACTCTGGTGATTTATGTGGGGCATTTTACCCAAATTTCTCTTGCCATTACAAAGATTTGAACCTGCAGTCACTCATTTCAGACATCATTCATGGAATTCCATAAGTGGATTCATGATTAATCTGTGACACATGGCTAGTGATGTTGCGTGGCTGTGACTGAGTAGACAGACGGGTTTTGTGGTCATCTGCATCGTTTGTTTTTCCATTCCTTCATCAGTGTTACCCCAAAATTTGCTGGAAAATTTTTAACTTCTGGAACTTAAAGAGCATATCTCATTCCAATCAACACTATCTTTTAACAAATTATATACCAGATTATGGGAAAGCGGTAATACTGGGTCATGAAAAGTGTGAAGAAAAATAATAATAAACAGCGCAGTTATAATAGGTTCCTCGTAAGACGACTTTATTGTCACTCGAGCCCTAAATATATATTTATTAATCTTTATTTTTTTGGGAGAAAGTGATGGTCTGGTGGTTAAGGCGTTGGGCTTGAGACCAGAAGATCCTTGGTTCAAATCCCAGCCTGACTGGAAAATCAGTCCATTTAAAAATCTTTTCATGATTTTGTATGCCATTGAAGATCAAGGCCACATGACTATCTCTGACCAAACTTTTTATTGTCAATTGTCAAATAATATAAAATAGGTAATAAAAAGGTAATAGAATTACATCAAATGTACAGCAACTAATGATTTCTATCATCAATCATTAATCCTGTTTTTGACGAATTTGTGGGTCAACAGTTAATCACATAAAGAATAATTCATTCATTCATTCATTAATTTTCTATACCCACATAGTCTAATCAACGGTCACAGGGAGGCTGGAGCCTATCCCAGCAGTCACAGAGCGTGAGGCGGGGTTCACCCTGGACAGGACGCCAGCTTGTCACAGGGCCACATATAGACAAACAAACATTCTCACGTATGGCCAATTTAGCATCATCAGTGGAAGAATTAATTGTTTTGTTTTTTTAAATATCATTTCGGAAACCAGTGCGAGTAAGATGACTTGTGTTAGCTTGATATATAGCGTGAGGTTTGCCACCATCTGCAGTTAGTTGTCTTGTCTGTGCGAGAGCTGAAGTTCTTCTGCTAGTGGCCCCAAAGTTTTTCTGACAGTATGTTGTTGGAGTTTTTAATAGCAGCTCTACTCACTTGGAGATGGCAGCACACTGAGGGGGATGATCAAACAGCTGATGCAAGCACAGATTGTAATTTGGAGTCAGTAAAGAAGCTGTACAGTAAGGGAAATCTCTGAGGCAGAGAACACCATGGACAGTTTAACTCAGTTGATGATGCAACTTCAGAATTGTTTCAGCAATAAGATACCGCTTCACAGTATGTTTTGTGAGATTAAGTGGGCATTTTTTTCTTAGCGCTATGAAGTAAGTCGGTGAATGAATGCACCAAACTTTTCCTCTTTGAGAAAGTCCTTGGATTGCATCAGAGGTTCCAGTGAGATCAACATAATGCACTCAGCAGCGTTGCTACTGTATGATTCTGTACATGCATTTTTAATCTATGCCTTCTTTTCTCTTGATTTCACACACATTGCAGTAGTTTATGAAATTATTTACCCAAACCATTATCTCCTTCAGCTTAATAATGTTTCATTCTTCTCGTATCTTGGAGCTAAATTTAGCCGGAATTAGCGATGGAATTGCTTAAAATGTAATTTGTGTGCACTGACGCTACCCCAGTCTCATAAAAAAAGATTAAATAACATTTTTCCTCTACATTTATTCCATTAATATACTTAATTGAATTTCATTCTTCACTCATTATTATTATTCATTATTCATTCAAATTCATAATTCATTCATTCTGTCGATAATGCATTTCACAGTAACGCATTGTGACCTCATCTGAAATTCATTATCTGCACAGTAAACATTTTTCCTCTCCATACATATTCAGCTTTTTTTCTTACTCTAAACAGCACGCTGCCTACCTCAGGTCCCTTCAGTGTCTTGCTTCATTTGCATGTGCCTGGCATTTGTTTTAGCCTGAGAGATTCTTGATGTCTTGTAATGCGGTGCAGCCGACACGAACACAGACGCTCTCACACGCCTGCCAGCACCTCCATATCCATCTGTCTGTCACGTTAACGGCTTTAAATATGGGCATTTTGCATCCCTTTCATGGAGTCTAAAATGTCGCGTGCCGCTCTGTTGTGCTGTCGACCGAGAGCGGTGCAGTGCCAGGAGGTCCGTTAAATGATTTAAGCTATCAGGGGATTAAACAGTCATTGTGCTTTAGATGTTTTAATATACTAAAGGCAGTTATGACAGGTCAGGAATATATTTGCTTTTGATGAAATGGTTTGCAGATGAGCTGCGCATCAGAAAGTCTGTCATATAATTTTAATGTAAAATGCCGCACTGACTGTCTTCAGCCTCACAAATATGAGTGCCTTCTGTTTTATCTCATTGTAAATTATATTTAAATTTTGGACTGTTGGTTGGCCCAAAACAAGAAATGCGAAGGTGTCATCATAACCATGATGTCCAGTGCCCAAGTTCTAACTCCACTATGTCTCTGCAGCTGATGTAATATCCACCGCAGACGTTTCAGAAGCTGCACAGTCCTCCGGCAGCTTTCTGAATTCATTATTTACCACCCCTCCTGCAGCGCTGTCTCTCTGGCTCAAAGTTGCTCTGTTTTTGCTCTCTGTATCTTCTGTCTCCATTGCATGTGCATGTTTTGTGGGAAAAATAAATACATATATGAATGTATATACAGGTATGTCCATACACATTACCACATTTGCAGAGTTTTGTCATTTTAGCTGTCCATCATAGTGTGTTGTTGTTGAAAGCTGAAATGGCAATATGAGTTTTGATTTGAGTACTTCCAAATGGACAAACGTAAGAATGGCAAGACTTTGTCCCAATGTTTAAGGCACCATCCCCACACTTTGTTTGCTCATTGTTCATTTACAGGTCGACAGATAAAAGTTTTACGTTTCAAGCATTACGCAGCTGTCTGGTTTGTTAAATAAGTCAAAAAGTGGAAAGAATGTGACACTATGGTGTGGGTGTGATTTGGTTTTTTTTTTGTTTTTTTTTCCCAGCTAAATTCTGAAATGCGGCTTTTCCGACCAGAAAATGAGGCTCTCATAATTCATGCAAATCTGTTTTTTTTGGGGGGGGGGGGTTAATGCACACAGTCTTTGAGTCATAACCACAAAACTAAGAGCAAAAAACAAACAAAACACGAGTGACGAATGTCACCCTGCTGAGAGGAGCTTTTTTTCAGTGACTATTCCGAGTGCAGCCAGGTGGAGCTAGACACCCACAGACCCAGTCAGTGAGACACACTCAATCCAAAATTCTTCACTTTTGGATATACGTATACACACACCCAGTGTGAGCAACGGCACTTCTGCAAGTTTGTCTGAGGTGACTGAGTAATCTTAAAAATAAAACATGATGTTAGTGTGCCACTGTTTATTGGCTAATGTTAGCTTAGCCTTAGCTGCACAATCAATGGGTCAGACAATTTACCCAGACTGACTCCAAATCTGAGTAAATTAAGTACTTTTATTTCGTTTTTGGTGGTGTTTGTGGCATTTTGGAAATGCGGAATTGCGCTCCTCAAAACGTGGCTGTGTGAACAAATCAAGCGCACGATCTTCTTCTATGGCTTTTAACGGCAGCCAGCATCCTTATTGTTGCACTGCTGCCACCTTCTGCATCAGTCCATTATAGCAGTACTAATCCTCTCAATGAGTCCAGTGTCTTTCAGGTATTTAGAAAGCCAACACTTCCCCCTCCGACTTGACCCTATTCGGAATTCTGAGAAAAGCGCTTGCCTTTCTCTGGAATATTTGTTACAATACATGAGAACATGCTGCACTGTCGCTGACATTCCAAACATAGTCCATCCTGGTTCTTTCCAAAGAGGAAGAGAATACAGTTAAAGATGGTGTCTTCATTTTGCCATTGTAAGTTACTTTCCCTCCAAACAATGCACTTGCCCTCTGCTTTGGAAAGATTGATACTGATGTCTGTATTTTTAATTTTTTTTTGTCACAGCTTTTTTGGCCAATCGGGACGCAAATGGCATCTGAAGTTGCGGGGGCAGGTGGTGACCTTCCCACTGGTGACAGAATATTTTGCCGCCTGCTTACTGTGCTGCCGCGGTAATCTTTAGGATAATAGATGGGTTACTGCCATCATCTTGCAGCAGGGTTTCCGGGACATTGCAGATGGCCCGGTTAAGTTGGCGTACACTTTCCGATGACCCTGTTGGTTTCCCGCTAATTTCAGTTACAAAATTTTGTTCCAGATGATCTTGACACTCCAGAGGGTGGGCGGCGCACTGCAGGATGACCATGTGAGCTTGCAGATGGATTGTGGTGGGCTTGATGATTATCCCATGAGTTTGCCGTTTTGCAATTTTTTTTCTATCAGGAAGCCAACCGCAGCCTAACGGGATGCATGTGGACAGGGGTATATGTCTGAAAATTTCATTATCATGGGTTATCTATGCTTGTATTTACACATGGCTGATTGCTGAGCAACAACACATTCAACTTAAACAGTGACAACTGCAAACCATGTGGAATAATTTGTGGTATTTATCAAACTTTTTTGACGGTTTTAAGTCAATTATATTTTTTCCATAACATGGGTGTAACTTCTGTGGAGCTTCAGTGAACTGAGAAAAATATTTCTTAAAAAAAAAATCTAATTTCTTCATAAACCTTATTACTTTAATCAGCATGATGAGAAGTATGACTGTGGTGTCATAACATCATTTTCACTTAATCTGTCATGTTATTATGATGTAGATTGTATATCATAAGCAAAGAAACATTCTGTTGAACCATCTATAATTTCTTTTAAATTTTCATCTTTTACTGTACCAGTGACCGGCGCATGGTGGTGTAGTAATAAAGCTTTTACACCACTAGTCAAATGTTTGAACACACTTTTGGGAAAGTGTGTCCAAACAACATTTGACTGGTAGTGTACTTCCAAGCAAGAAGGTCCCACGTTGAAACTTACTCATGCCCAATCTACTTGAACATCTGTAGTTGGTTTAGGAAGGACATCCAGGGTAAAACTGAGTAAAAACATGGAGCAGTCAAAAGAAAAGCAACTGTAAAAGTGTTTTTAATGGGAATAATAATCAATGATGATGTGATGTAGTCAGTGCATATTATATACACAATCGGTCAGATATTGTTTCAGTTTGCGTACACTGTGCCAACAGTAGGTAGCTTAAGTGTATAAAACAATTTTATTAATATTTCAAAAGAAATAAATAGCAGTTTAGACTTCTGGCTCAATAGCATAGCATTGTGATCTATCATTTTGAAAAGTTTATAGCAAAGACCTAAAAGCTGCCCATGCAGTTAAATCTCCCACTTCTAACAGTGTACAACAAAGTACACAACCGCTCTAAGATCACATACAAAATGCAACATAACTTTTAATGCCAGATGTTTTGTGCCACTCTGAAAATGGATGCATGGGAAGATGTTAATTCATGAATAGTTCAATATGTACATTACACATAATGTGTAATGCAGCAAGTACCATCCACATTTTTCCAGGAAAATAAATTTGAAGAACAACAAAAAATGAAAACATGAGGACACTTATACTCTTAGCATTCTTTGCTAGCTTCAGCTGGCAACAAAGTTGCTAAGATCTTAATGTATACCGTAGGGAAGTGGGTCCTAAAAGGTTAAATCAGTGAGTTTGTAGATGAAGGGTTATGGAATAGAGCCACCAAATGGGAGGATGAATGTGAAAGCTTTACCTGAAATAACAGCACTTTTCCCATCCTCATTCCAATAATGATGTGCCTTTGAGCAAGAAAAGCCTTTATTATCTTTGCACATACAACGAAATTTGTCCTCTGCTTTTAACCCATCCTAATTACAGTTAGACACAATCACACCGCAAGCAGCAGTGGGCAGCCACAGTCTGGCACCCGGGTACCAACTCCAGACATAGAGATGCTGATTTGGTCAGGGGCAGAGACCCTAATGTGCATGTTTTTGATGGTGGGAGGAAACTGGAGTGCCTGGAGGAAACCCACACTGGGAGAACATGCAAACTCCAGACAGAAAGAAACTGGGAATCGGTGGAATTGGACCACAGACCTCCTTGCTGTGAGGCAAGAGTGCTACACATTGACCCACCAAAAAAAAAAAAAAAGTTTAACGTAATTGTTTGGGAAATACAGTGCATCTAGAAAGTATTTACTTTTTCCACATTATGTTTCAGCCTTATTCCAAAATGGATGAAATCATTTTTTTTCACAAAGTTTACACACAACACAACATAATTACAATGTGAATTTTTTTTTTTTTTAGATTTTTGCAACTTTATTAAAAATAAATAATCTAAGAAATCACATGTACATAATTATTCACAGCCTTTGCCATGAATCTCAAAATTGAGCTCAGGTGCATCCTGTTTCCACTGATCATCCTTGACATGTTTCTGCCACTTAATTGGAGTCCACGTGGATTCAATTGACTGGACATGATTTGGTAAGGCACACGTCTGTCTACATATAAGGTCCCACAATTGACAGTGCATGTCAGAGCACAACCAAGCATGAAGTCAAAGGTCTGTAGACCTCGAGACAATCCTGTCAGCAGAAACATTTCTACAGCTTTGAAGGTCCCAATGAGCACAATGACCTCCATCATCCATAAATGGTAGAAGTTTGGATTCACCAGGACTCTTCATAGAGCTGGCCACCCATCTAAACTGAGTGATCGGGGGAGAAGGACCTTAGTCAGGGAGGTGACCAAGAACCCGATGGTCACTCTGTCAGGGCTCCAGCATTCCTCTGTGGACAGAGGAGAACCTTCCAGAAGGACAACCATCTCTGCAGCAATCCACCAATCAGGCATGTGTGGTAGAGTGGCCAGACAGAAGCCACTCCTTAGTGAAAGGCACATGGCAGCCCAGCTGGGGTTTGCCACAAGGCACCTGAAGGACTCTCAGACCATGAGAAACAAAATTCTCTGGTCTGACAAGACAAAGATTGAACTCTTGGTGTGAATGCCAGGCATCATGCTTGGAGGAAACCAGACACCATCCCTACAGTGAAGCATGGTGGTGGCAGCATCATGCTGTGGGGATGTTTTTCAGCAGCAGGAACTGGGAGACTAGTCAGGATTGAGGGAAAGATGAATGCAGCAATGTACAGAGACATCGTGGATGAAAACCTGCTCCAGAGCGCTCTTGACCTCAGACTGGGGCGATGGTTCATCTTTTAGCTGGACAGTGACCCTTAACACACAGCCAAGATATCAAAGGAGTGGCTTCAGGACAACTCTGTGAATGTTCTTGAGTGGCCCAGACTTGAATCCGATTGAGGGTGTGAATACTTATGCACATGTAATGCCTAAGTTTTTATTTTTAATAAATTTTGTGTGTGTGTATATGTTTGTGTGTATATATATACACTCAACAAAAATATAAACGCAACACTTTTGGTTTTGCTCCCATTTTGTATGAGATGAACTCAAAGATCTAAAACTTTTTCCACATACACAATATCACCATTTCCCTCAGATATTGTTCACAAACCAGTCTAAATCTGTGATAGTGAGCACTTCTCCTTTGCTGAGATAATCCATCCCACCTCACAGGTGTGCCATATCAAGATGCTGATTAGACACCATGATTAGTGCACAGGTGTGCCTTAGACTGCCCACAATAAAAGGCCACTCTGAAAGGTGCAGTTTTATCACACAGCACAATGCCACAGATGTCGCAAGATTTGAGGGAGTGTGCAATTGGCATGCTGACAGCAGGAATGTCAACCAGAGCTGTTGCTCGTGTATTGAATGTTCATTTCTCTACCATAAGCCATCTCCAAAGGCGTTTCAGAGAATTTGGCAGTACATCCAACCAGCCTCACAACCGCAGACCACGTGTAACCACACCAGCCTAGGACCTCCACATCCAGCATGTTCACCTCCAAGATCGTCTGAGACCAGCCACTTGGACAGCTGCTGAAACAATCGGTTTGCATAACCAAAGAATTTCTGCACAAACTGTCAGAAACTGTCTCAGGGAAGCTCATCTGCATGCTCGTCGTCCTCATCGGGGTCTCGACCTGACTCCAGTTCGTCGTCGTAACCGACTTGAGTGGGCAAATGCTCACATTCGCTGGCGTTTGGCACGTTGGAGAGGTGTTCTCTTCATGGATGAATCCCGGTTCACACTGTTCAGGGCAGATGGCAGACAGCGTGTGTGGCGTTGTGTGGGTGAGCGGTTTTCTGATGTCAATGTTGTGGATCGAGTGGCCCATGGTGGCGGTGGGGTTATGGTATGGGCAGGCGTCTGTTATGGACGAAGAACACAGGTGCATTTTATTGATGGCATTTTGAATGCACAGAGATACCGTGACGAGATCCTGAGGCCCATTGTTGTGCCATACATTAAAGAACATCATCTCATGTTGCAGCAGGATGATGCACAGCCCCATGTTGCAAGGATCTGTACACAATTCTTGGAAGCTGAAAATGTCCCAGTTCTTGCATGGCCGGCATACTCACCGGACATGTCACCCATTGAGCATGTTTGGGATGCTCTGGAGCGGCGTATACGACAGCGTGTACCAGTTCCTGCCAATATCCAGCAACTTCGCACAGCCATTGAAGAGGAGTGGACCAACATTCCACAGGCCACAACTGACAACCTGATCAACTCTATGCGAAGGAGATGTGTTGCACTGCATGAGGCAAATGGTGGTCACACCAGATACTGACTGGTATCCCCCCCCAATAAAACAAAACTGCACCTTTCAGGGTGGCCTTTATTGTGGGCAGTCTAAGGCACACCTGTGCACTAATCATGGGGTCTAATCAGCATCTTGATATGGCACACCTGTGAGGTGGGATGGATTATCTCAGCAAAGGAGAAGTGCTCACTATCACAGATTTAGACTGGTTTGTGAACAGTATTTGAGGGAAATGGTGATATTGTGTATGTGGAAAAAGTTTTAGATCTTTGAGTTCATCTCATACAAAATGGGAGCAAAACCAAAAGTGTTGCGTTTATATTTTTGTTGAGTGTATATATATATATATATATATATATATATATATATTGGGTGTGCCAATAAAATGTTACCACATTTTGTTTGTACACAAGTTTTTGAAATGAGAACTTACTCGAAAATTTTATTTACAGACTTGTAACAGAACCATCAAAATAACATTTGATACCAAAGGTTTCCCACTTTGTCTCTTGTTTTCCGCACAATAATTGATGACATGTTCAATCCACGCTCCTCTTCTTTGGATTACAGCTGCAACACGCACATTGAAGTTTGTGATGACATTGCCACACATCTCAAGAGGGATTCTCCGAATTTCTTTTTCATTTTCAGGAATTGATATTCCTGAAACTGAAAAGAAATCTTTATTTTGGAAATTGTACGAATTAAAAAAGTGTTAACATTTTATTATGTGTGTGTGTGTGTGTGTGTGTGTGTGTGGTGTGTGTGTGTGTGTGTGTGTGTGTATATATATATATATATATATATTATATATATATATATATATATATATAAAGTCTGTGATAAAAGTAACGGACCTTATTATTTTTTTCAAAAACCATATGGATTTGAATCACGTGTGATTACATCATACATGCTTGAACCCTCGTGGGCATGCGAGAGTTTTTTCACGCCTGTCAGTTACGTCATTCGCCTGTGGGCAGTCTTTGAGTGAGGAGTCGCCCACCCTTTCATCATTTTTTCATTGTTTAGGAATGGCTCAGAGACTGCTGCTTTGTTTGATAAATTTTTTTTCAAAAACTGTAAGGCACAACTGAGTGGACACCATTCGATAAATTCAGCTGGTTTTCGTAAAAAATTTTAACGGCTGATGAGAGATTTTGGTCTGGTAGTGTCACTTTAAGGACGGCCCACGGCGCCTGACGGCGATCTGCGCTTCGAGGCGGCAGCGTCTCGTCGTTTCAAGTTGAAAACTTCCACATTTCAGGCTCTGTTGACCCAGTAAGTCGTCAGAGAACAGAGAACTTTCAGAAGAAGTCAGCATGAGGAGTTTATTCGGACATTCCATTGTTAAAGGACATTTTGTAATGAAGAACGTGCGGGCAGAGTCGCATGTCGGGCCGGACCCGACCGCGGGGGGTCGTGACAGGAAAAACACCTCCGTTGGAAACCTTAACGTTGAAGTTGGAACATGCCCAAGCTGTTAAACAATTTCTCAGTTACTCACTTGTTGAAAGCCATCAAAAGCCGCCTGAATTTTACAAATGGTTTTCAACACGGAGGTGTTTTCCTGTCGCGGCGCACACAGATTTTGCAGCGCACGTCTTTCATTACAAAATGTCCTTAAACAGTGGAATGTCCGCATAAAGTCCTCATGCCGGCCTGTTCTGAATCTTCTCTGTTCTCTCACGACGTCCTTGGTGAATTAAGCCTTAAATTAGAATGTTTTCAGGTCGAAACAGGCTGACGACGGTGCCTGGAAGCGCTGCGCGACGTCCCGCTCCGTGGGAAGTCCTTACAGCGACAGAAACACCCCATAATCTCTCATCAGCCGTTCAACTTTTCACCGAAAACCATCTTAATTTCTCGAATAGTGTCCACTCGGATATCCGTGACAGGTCCAGAAAAAATGTTGATAAAGCAACGCGCGCCTTCCGCAGGGGCTTTTCAGACAAAGAGATTCCGACGGCCGGGGTGGAGCACTCCTCACTCAAGGCCTGCCCACAGGCGAATGACGTCACCGACACGCGTGAAAAAAACTCATGCATGCGCACGAGGGTTCAAGCTTGTCTGACGTTAAAACATATGAATCAATCCATTTATTTTTTGAAAAAAATTTAAAGGACCGCTTTTTTCATCACAGACCTCGTATATATGTGTGTGTGTGTATATATATATATATATATATATATATATATATATATATATATAGTGAGTAAAATAAGTATTTGAACACCCTGCGGTTTTGCAAGGTCTCCCACTTAGAAATTAGTAATTGCAAACAATTACAGAGGTCAAACGTTTCCTTTAGTTTTTCACCAGGTTTGCACACACTGCAGCAGGGATTTTGGTCCACTCCTCCATGCAGATCTTCTCTAGATCTTTCAGATTTGGAGTTTCAGCTCCCTCCAAAGATTTTCTGTTGGGTTCAGGCCAGCCCACTCCAGGACCTTGAAATGCTTCTTACGGAGCCCCTCCTTAGTTGCCCTGACTGTGTGTTTGGCGTTATTGTCATGCTGGAAGACCCAGCCATGACCCATCTTCAGTGCTTTTACTGAGGGAAGGAGGTTGTTTGCCAAAATCTTGCAATACATGACCCCACCCATCCTCCCTTCAATACGGTGCAGTCGTCCTGTCCTCTTTGCAGAAGAGCACCCCCAGAGTATGATGTTTCCACCCCCATGCTTCACAGTTGGGATGTTTTTCTTGGGGTTGTTCTTATCCTCTAAACATGGTAAGTGGAGTTGATTCCAAAAAGCTCTCTTCTGGTCTCATCTGACCACATGACCTTGTCCCATGCCTCCTCTGGATCATCCAGATGGTCACTGGTGAACTTCAAATTGGCCTGGACATGTGCTGGCTTGAGCAGGGGGACCTTGCTGCCATGCAGGATTTTAAACCATGACAGCATCATGTGTTACTAATGTAATCTTTGTGACTGTGGTCCCAGCTCTCTTCAGGTCATTGACCAGGTCCTCCGTGTATTTCTGAGCTTTCTCAGAATCATCCTTACCCCACAAAGTGAGATGTTGCATGGAATCCCAGACCGAGGGAGATTGACAGTGTGTCTTGTGTTTCTTCCACTTTCTAATAAATAATCATAACAGTTGTTGTCTTCTCATCAAGCTGCTTGCCTGTTGTCCTGTAGTCCATCCCAGCCTTGTGCAGGTCTACAGTTTTGTCCCTGGTGTCCTTAGACAGCTCTTTGGTCTTGGCTATGGTGGACAGGTTGGAGTGTGATTGATTGAGTGTGTGAACAGGTGTCTTTTATACAGGTAACAGGTTCAAACAGGTGCAGTTAATACAGGTAAAGAATGCAGAATAAGAGGGCTTCTTAAAGAAAAATTAACAGGTCTGTGAGAGCCAGAATTATTGCTGGTTGGTAGGGGTTCAAATACTTATTTGCAGCAGTGACATACACATAAATTATTAAAAAAAATCATACATTGTGATTTCCTGATTTTTTTTTTTTTTAGATTATGTCTCTCACAATGGACATGCACCTAAGATGAAAATTTCAGACCCCTCCATGATTTCTAAGTGGGAGAACTTGCAAAACTGCAGGGTGTTAAAATACTTTTTTTTCCTCACTGTATATATATATATATATATATATATATATATATATATACACACACACATATACATTTTGTCATTATGCAGTAAGTGTGTAGAATTTTGAGGGGAAAAATTTAATTCCATTTTGGGATAAGGCTGTAACATAAAATGTGGAAAAAGTGCAGCGCTGTGAATACTTTCCAGATGCACCGTTGTTTCCTCCTCCATGACAACTGTATGGAGGGTGAATTTTTTCTAACATCTTTAAGATCCTTTAAACCATAAAATTCTGTAAAATTAGGAGTGTGGTCGCTTTGAATGACAGCCAGGTGTCTGCTTCTCCTAATGTCTTTAGCTCGGTGTCTGCTTGATGTGACTGCTAGCTGTTGTGGAGGCTGTCTCTGTTATTTGTAGTAATGGGCGATAGAAACAATATGCGATATAAACAATACAGAATTGAATCGAAACACTGAACCATTTCAACACAATTGCTTCATATTGATTTACTGGTTGAAAAGTTTTGGTTTCTCCATCGTTCGTAGTCTCGTTACCTCTCGTCGCTGGAAATATTGCCCCACACACTCTACAGAATTTGCTGCTGCTCGTCAGGCAGCTTAAATCCAAACCAAGAACCGGTCTTTTTCCCCAGCTCCTCTGGCTGCTTTCAGCCATGTTGCAGGTCCTGGCTCTAACTTTTGCGTGTTGCGAGTAGTTTACATCATCAACATTCTTCTTCTTCTTCTATGGCATTTAACAGTAGCTGGCATCCTTATTGTTTCATTGTTGCTACCTTCAGTCCGTTAAGATGCATTACAATTAAACTATTGCTAAATGAAACTCTTGTCTTATTTAATGTTGTATGCTAACAATGTTAGCACTTTTAGCAGCTGTCAAAAGCCTGATCCATTAAGCCTCATTAATTCGCGATTACTGTGAAAATCAGTGGTTCATAACTGTTAATGTTCTCCTAATGTTCACATCATTAGGAGAACCACCACACAGTCCCAAAAATGTAATTTATTAAACTCACAAATTGAGATTAGCCTGTTAGCTTAGGTGGTTCGGAATTGAAGAGAGGGACATTTTCAGTTTTTTTTTTTTTTTGTTATGCACCCAACCACCCATGCTCCACCCCTTTAGTTAATCGTGCTGCTCAGGTATGTGCTTCTTATCAGCTGTTCACGGTCTCTATAGAAAACCTTTGAGTGATGTCATGCAGAGTTTGTCCAGTAAATAAATATACAGTGCCGCAGCACATCTTATAAAACCCATAGATCTTAAATCTGAACAAATTACTCATTGCATCAAGCACATTGTTTGACAAAAGGCTGAATGTAATAACAAACAAACAATTTTAAAGTTTAAATCATTTGGTCAACAATGAAGTAAGCAAACAACTGTTGCAGTGCTGTAACCAGCCGGAGGTGCTTCAGATACACAGAATATGGTTGTCATCACATTCCAAAGTAAAACACCTTATTATGACTGCTGTAGTCCGCTGTTACTAGTTTAAGGTAGATAAAATACTCCTTGTTAAACATCAACACTAACTACAGCTGGGCAAGGCTTCACAATGACAAGCCATAAATCACAGAAATCTGAAGCTGAAATCAAATAAATACATTCATCAGCTCAGACAAAAACTGACATTAAGCATTCTTCAATAACCAAACCAGTCGCAAAGCACAAAACAGGAGTGCTTTCAGAAAGATTAAATTGAAAAATAACATTCTCAGCAGCCATCTCTATGCTGTGTGCACAGAAACATCAGCAAGTTAGCAGGCATTAAGATATCTACACCCACCTTAAATGTGTTGCCCTGGGGTTTAAAGCAAAATTGACAACAAACCCTTAAGTGCAGATTTTCATTAAGTTATTTATGTGTGTAAGCAGTAGGGATGTGAATTGTACAACAACGTCACGATTCAATTCGATTATGACTCTTGGGGTGACAATTCGATTCAGAATCGATTTTCGATTCAAAAAGCTCTGAGAAATAGTTATATTACTTAAAAAATGTTTACGTTTAAGAAAATGCAGCTTTACAAGGTTAATCAAGTGATTCTAGATGTAAATTTACTTATCTGCTTTGCTCGTTCGGAGTTGGCTGGCAGGTTAGCAAAGTGCTGGTCAGTAGTCGGCAGATAACGCTGCTCCGCTGCTTTTAGCTCCGGGTCATAGCGTAGCATGTGGGCTTGCGGAGTTGAAGTGTTTCCGAAGTACTTGACTTTCATTTTGCAGATTCTGCACACTGCGTAAGTCATGTCAAGCTCCTTCTTACGCAGCAAATAATAAAATCCAAAATGTGCCCAAACATTTGCCTTCAGCAAAGATGGTGCTGGCTGAATTAGCTCTTCGTCCGCCATGCTAAGCTACAGCCACTGAACTCTGCAGCTCACGAGTGTTTGAAGCACGCCGGACCACCCCCACCCTCGCGGGGACGCTGTAATACGGAAGCCGTTGCCTGACAAACAGTACACGCAGCGAGTAAGTAAGATTATGTTTAAAAAATGCTTTTAAAAAATCGATTCTTGGACATTTTGGATCGATTCTGAATCTTAATAAATAAGAATCGTGATTCGAACGTGAATCGATTTTTTTCCGACACCCCTAGTAAGCAGGTAACTGGTGTCAAAACGGCTTTAAAGACAGATGAAGAACACTGCAGGATGTAGGTGTGTCAAAGACGACAATCAACAAAAAAACCTCAGTGAAATAAATGAAGAGAAGATGATGATCTGAAGCATAATTATTATCAAGGCTATTGATTTCTGGCATCTTGCTCAAATGGGACTGTGTTTTTTGTGGCCTACTGCTCGGTATGAATGCAAAACACAACATGCTTGACAAAGAACTACTCTGAAAGCAGGCTTCCTGCTGGAATAAGTTAATTGCATACTATTTGTGGGATAATATAAATATTTTTTGACAATCCTGTATAAATAAAACCTTTTATGTCCAGTCAAAAATGCATTTGACCCTTCAGAGATGCAATCTGCCTTAAGAGCAAAATATGATCTATGCAATAAACAGCAAGTCAAATAAAAAGTGATGCATCAGATGGATGCTGGATGACTGGAAACCAGTTAGCTCTGATGTAGTGGAAACAAAAGTATCCTGCAGCTGCTGCATGTAAAGGGCCCTATTTTGAGAGTCTTGTATAGTGCAAGTACATTTGAAGTATGTCCGATTCTGCTTTGTGGTTTACACAGATTAAAAATACAAACTAGAGATGTTAATGTTTTGTATTTTCCTATTTGTATTTACTTTTAAAAGTTATTTTCGGTTCAGTATAGTTTGGTCAGTGATCAAGTTAAGTGTAAAAGAATATAAAGTAATTTTCTTTGTTTTCACATATGCATGCATATGTCCAGCTCAAGGAGGCAACTTACTACTCACCTACCAAAAATATATACTGTCCTTCAAACAAAACCAACAACTTATTACACATATTTTGCCAAAATAGCAGATGTGAAAGCTGCCTTGTACCACAGTCCGAACCAAAGGAATCTATTATGGACCAACCAAATCCGTTTTTGGTCCGATGCATTTACAGTGTGAAAACACTATTTGGATAGTTCAGACTTCCAGACAAGTTACAGGAAGGAGGCAGGTTATTGGTGCCCATTATAAAGCAGAAAAAGAAAAGAGATGATCAGTTTAATTGATTTACCTGATTAAAACCTGGTGACTGTCTGCACTGTTCTCCATATATTTGTCAAAGCTTAAATCAACTTCCATTTTGTGTGTTGCTGCGGCAGGCATCAGTTGAAAATATTTCCCTTTTGACAAGTGCTGTAAAATCATCTAATGCTCACTCACTCCAAAAAAGAAAATGTTTGACATCCAAGAAGTGATCCCTATATCAGCCATGAAAAAAAGGAAAAGAATCTAAACTAACCAGACCAATTGTATACAAACATGAACCTTCCGTCATTACAAATTTGCGCTCACATACCCCCCTAGCGGCAGTCTGCACAACCCCAGGGGTGCATGCACCCCAGTCTGGGAAACTCTGGGATAACGAGAAAGCTCTGCAATTGACATTAGACCACATTTTTCTTGGTCTTTGGCACAATCCCTTTTTGTAGCATCATGATAGATAAGCACCAGTACTTTGTCTGAAAACATCTCAGTTACAGTCATACAGGGAGCAAACTCAGTTCTCAGTGAGAAAAGAGCTGGGTTGCTACCTAAAAGACTGGGGATCAAGTCCTGCTGAAGACTCCTGTTTGTGTCCTTGGACAAGACACTTTCTCTGAAGTCCACCTCACTGTAAAATGGTACCATCCTCACCTGACGAAGTAACGTGCAATGGACTGGTTGCCCATCCAGGGGGAGTCATATATTGTAATCTGTATTATGTTATGGTATACAGGGATAGGTTCCACCCAGATGGGCCCATGGAAGACTTGCTACAAATTTTTATACCCATGGGCACAAAGGTAATTGCAAGTACAACCCCAATTCCAATGAAGTTGGGACATTGTGTAAAATGTAAATAAAAACAGAATATAATGATTTGCAAATCCTCTTCAACCTATATTCAATTGAATACACCACAAAGACAAGATATTTAATGTTCAAACTGATAAACTTTATTGTTTTTGTGCAAATATTTGCTCATTTGATTGATGGCGCCTAAAGGCGGCCTCCGGCTGTTCTGTCTGATAACTGGACTTTTACAAATCTCGGTCGTCGTCTCTCGTCCTGTTGTTGTGTGTGATCATTGTTCATTGTGCTGATGGGTTTTTTCCTGCATGATTCAATGCAGCAGCAATGAAGGTTTTTCTTTCCCAAATTTTACCTTGTGCGTGCTTTTTATATGTGTTCATGTACCGGGCCGGCTTATGTGTGTTGTGTGTTCGTCTGTTGTCATGAGGCCGGTCATGGTTTGCTCAGCCCTGCTGTTGACCTAAGGCAGGATATACATCTGGAGCTGGTCCCTGGGCGCCTAAAGGCGACTTCTGCTCCTAACTGGCAATTAGGATGGGTTAAATCCAGTAAACACATTTCATTGTGCAGGGAACATGTTCCTTTGTGCATATGACAATAAAATTCTTTTGAATCCTTGAATCCTTTGAATTTTGAAATGGATGCCTGCAGCACGTTTTAATACAGCTGGGACAGTGGTATGTTTACCACTGTGTTACATCACCTTTCCTTCTAACGACACTCAATAAGTGTTTGGGAACTGAGGACACTAATTGTTGAAGCTTTTTAGGTGGAATTCTTTCCCATTCTTGCTTGATGTGCGACTTCAGTTGTTCAACAGTCCGGGGTCTCTGTTGTCGTATTTTGCGCTTCATAATGCGCCACACATTTTCAATGGGCGACAGGTCTGGACTGCAGGCAGGCCAGTCTAGTAACCGCATTCTTTTACTACAAAGCCACACTGTTGTAACACGTGAGAATGTGGCTTGGCATTGTCTTACTGAAATAAGCAGGGACGTCCCTGAAAAAGACGTTGCTTGGATGGCAGCATGTGTTGCTCCAAAACCTGGATGTACCTTTCAGCAGTGATGGTGCCATCACAGATGCGTAAGTTGCCCATGCCATGGGCACTAACACACCCCCATACCATCACAAATGGTGGCTTTGAACTTTGCGCTGGTAACAGTTTGGATGTTTTTTTCCTGTTTTGTCTGGAGGACACGACGTCCATGATTTCCAAAAACAATTTGAATGTGGACTTATCAGACCACAGCACACTTTTCCACTTTGTGTCTGTCCATTTCAAATGAGCTCTGGCCCAGAGAAGGCGGTGACATTTCTGGATGTTGTTGATGTATGGCTTTCGCTTTGCATGGTAGAGTTAGAACTTGCACTTGTAGATGTAGCGACTAACTGTGTTAACTGACAATGGTTTTCTGAAGTGTTCCTGAGCCCACGTGGTAAGATCCTTTACACAGTGATGTCGGTTTTTAATGCAGTGCCACCTGAGGGATCGAAGGTCACAGGCATTTAGTGTTGGTTTTTGGCCTTGCCGCTTACGTGTAGAAAGTTCTCCAGATTCTCTGAATCTTCTGATTATTTTATGGACTGTAGATGATGGAATCCCTAAATTTCTTGCAATTGAATGTTGAGAAACATTGTTCTTAAACTGTTGGACTATTTCTTTTTCACGCAGTTGTTCACAAAGTGGTGATCCTCACCCCATCTTTGCTTGTGAACGGCTGAGCCTTTTGGGGATGCTCCTTTTATACCCAGTCATGACACTCATATTAGTGTCCTCAGTTCCCAAACAGTTATTGAGTGTTGTTCGAAGGAAAGGTGATGTAACACAGTGGTAAACATACCACTGTCCCAACGTTTTTGAAATGTGTTGCAGGCATCCATTTCAAAATATTGCACAAAAACAAAAAAGTTTATCAGTTTGAACATTAAATATCTTGTCTTTGTGGCAATTCAACATAGGTTGAAGAGGATTTGCAAATCATTGTATTCTGTTTTTATTTACATTTCACACAGCGTCCCAACTTCATTGAAATTGGGGTTGTACGTTTGCTCTTCAAACAGCATGGGCACTAGGTGTGAAAATCATCATGTTGGTTGGAAACTAGCAATGACATTTGCAGTGCTTTGTGCCAGGTGCGAGATTGGGCCCAATATTCTTTTGCCTTTTGGAAATAATAATAGATGATTTTATTTTATTTCCTGATTTTTTTTTTCTTCTTCTTCTTCTTTTAATATTTTGCCTGATTGTCTACCTGAGTGGTTCTGGTGGCATATGGTGTAAGTGCAGCACCAAGCGCATGCTCCCTGACCTTATACTCAAGTATCAGTAATTAAAATAATTAGTTGTATTGTTAATGTTTATCTCAATGATGAACGGTCTGAATATTTTGATTAATCACATTAGCCTACATGACCTTCCTGAATTATTCAGGTAGCGCCAATAGCGTTCTAGTCTGCCTATTTACCAGTACACTGTGCTCCACACACATACTATGAACACGTCATGTGAAATTTTTGCTCATTTTATCTTACACACAAACATTCTCATTGTTTTTGACTTCCTGCATCTGAATGGCAGAACCTCGCCGTTTGGTTTTTGTCTCTTTCACTTGCTCATTTCACACAGATTCTCACCTTCCTTCCCTTTTCCACTTATTGTTCAGCGTGTGAAAGACTTGGCTACCTTGGCCTGTTCCTTTACCAGCTGGTTTAAAAATAAAGAGGGGAGGGGCGAGGGTTCTGTGTTGGCAGCGCCGCTGTGATCCTGTGTGTCGTGGGCGGTGTAGCGTTGCCTACTGCTCCAGATGCTCAAAAATGACGGCGTCCACACTGCAGCCCGCTCGCTCCCCCAGACTGCCTGCAGCTGCCACTGAAAGACTGGGATTTCACAGAAGCTCTGTCGGCATTTCTTCACCGTCAGCGTGCACAAAATTAAACTCCATTACTGCAGTTTCAGCACACCACAAGCCCGCGCGGCGCTCTCCTATAAAGACTCCACACGTTTGAAGATAATGAAAGAAGCAAATGTTTGAGAACAGATGGAGATTTTAATGTTTTACTGCCGCATGAACATGCAGATAAGATGTGAAGTGTCTGTCAGTTTTTTTTCCCTCTTATTTTAAGATTTGCTCTCACATACTGTAAATAAGTTTTTGGAAAGGTTTGAACCCCGCCGACGGGGTCATCTGACATTCATACATCAATTAATTGCAGTTTGCGTGAGAATAATGTCAGCACTAATTGGTGACTTGCACTGACGGTGTCAAGGAGACGCAGTAAACGAGGGTGTCATCGTGTGGTGGCGCAGACAGAAGACGCCGGCTGCTAAAGCGGCGTTTTCCACGTGTGTCTCAGGACTGAGCCGGTTCTTCCCGTTTCTTTATCCGTACATATTTTTTTAAAAGTCACCTCCTCCTTCTTCCCCATTCTCCATCCCTTTTTTCCTCCACCACTCACCCCCCCCACCGTCACCCAGCCAGCCCTCTGGCAGTGCTCCTCGCGGTTGCCATGGCAATGATATACTTCCTCATCTCTGTAAATGATGTCTTATTAGGTTGCATTGGGCCGTGTGTCACAGTTTTATTTCACGCACCATTTGCTGAGCTTCGGTCTCCTGTTTGCGAAACCTGCTGCCTGAGAGGTGAGCAGTGAACGAACCGACAGCAGCGGCATGCAGAAGTGCCAGGGTACATATGTGAGGGCCCTGATGGAGAAGAAGAGGACAAGATTGAGTGAGACGGAGCAAGAGAGGCACGGCTCTGTGCCTGCTGTTGCCACATTTGGTTCTCAGTTGCCTGTATTCACTTGCAGAATAGATGTGAATTTTAATGTGGAAGTCCTCATGTAGCTCTTGTTGTCTGGTCTCTGGTCCGGCACACCACAGAGGGCTTTCAGCCGGTACCCAGCAGGAGGCACTGTGTGTGTTTTATACCATTCACTGAGACAGCACTTTGTTTGCAGTGCAGTATGGGCCGACTTACTCTGTCTCTGTCTGTCTTAAGAGTCTTTTGCACTACGAATGGGGAGTCAATGTGAAGCACTGATGAAGCTCAGAGCTCTGCCGCTGCAGATGCTGCTGCAGTAGGTACTTTCCCTTCATTTTGGTATTCATGCTCTCTTACCTCAATGTACCAATTCAGCCAAACAGGGATTCAGCTGCACATTATTTGCTTCAGCAGTGACTTATGTATTCTATATTCATGCATACAGTACAGGTTGTATTTCTATCACTGAGATGCTTTTTCTCTCGGCCAGCGGTGCTGTTCATGTTTGTCCTTGGAGTTCTCCTCATCTGATACAAGCGTTCAAGGACAAGTGGACAAAGCTCACTGGGACATTTTGTCATTTCTGGAAGCTATTTAGTTATTTTTATTGTTTTAACATTGCAGTTCATATTCCAGTAAATGCTATTCAAAGCTGTTTGCACTCTTTCTCAAAATGTAGTGTTGAAATGTTCCATTTTCCAGGAATAAATTGTACACTGCTGTGCAAATGTTTTAGGCACTTGGAATTTTTTTTTTTAATATATTCTGAATATATATATATATATATATATATATATATATATATATATATATATATATATATATATATATATATATGTATATATGTATGTGTATGTATATGTATATATATGTATATATGTATGTATATGTATATATATGTATATATGTATGTGTATGTATATGTATGTATATGTATATATGTATGTGTATGTATATGTATATATATGTGTATGTGTATGTATAATACAAATAATGGATGGTAAGGAGTCCAACATAGAGAAATATTGGATGAAGAAAAGTTATATTGGATGAGGTGTAGCCTAGTCCAATATAACTTGGTCCTAGCCTTTTTGGATCCAACATAACTTTCTGGCACCAAGCATGCCAAAATTCAGTGGAGTGGAGTGGCCTGCCCAATCCCCGGACCTAAATCCAATTGAGAACTTGTGGGGTGACATCAAAAAAGCTGTTCTGAAGCAAAACTAAGAAATGTGAATGAATTGTGGAATGTTAAAGAATCTTGGAGTGGAAGAAATCATGAAAAACTGTGGTTATACAACTAAATACTAGTTTAGTGATTGACAGGATTGCTAAAAAAGCAGTTTGAACATAATAGTTTTGAGTTTGTAGCGTCAACAGCAGATACTACTATTATTGTGAACACCCCCTTTTCTACTTTTTTTTTTTTACTAATAGCCCAATTTCATAGCCTTAAGAGTGTGCATATCATGAATACTTGGTCTTGTTGGATTTGTGAGAATCTACTGAATCTACTGGTACCTTGTTTCCCATGTAACAATAAGAAATATACTCAAAACCTGGATTAATCTTTTTAGTCACATAGCACTACTATTATTCTGAACACTACTGTGTGTGTGTGTGTGTGTGTGTGTGTGTGTGTGTGTGTGTGTGTGTGTGTGTGTGTGTGTGTGTGTGTGTGTGTAAAGTTCTGTAGTGATTGAACATAAAATAAAGTGAAATAACAAATATAGATACAAAGTGTATGCTAGACAGTTTTTGCCACCCTTGAATGAATTTACAGTAAAGCATCACTTTCACACCAGGTTTTCTTTACACAGGTCAGGGGATGGATGCATGAACAATTCCAAATCACTGTGTGTTTTCACCTTCATTCTCATCAATTATAAGGAAATACAAAGTGTATGGTAATGGGTGGTAAATCTGTCTGAAGTAGCCAGTTCTCAAGAAACTGAGTGATTGTACAAGATGGAAACTAGTGAGGGAAGCCACCAAGACACCCATGACAACTGTGAAAGAGTTGGAGGCTTCTGTGGTGGTAATGGGAGAAGCCAGCCTTAGTGAAACTGTTGACATTTGTACAAGAAGACGTCCCTCTTTAGTGTCCTTGGTGCAGTCACTCAATTTTTGAGACAGATTTACCACACAGTATCGTACTGTTTGTATTTCTTAATGATTGATGTGACTGAAATCCAAGACACACAGTGATTTGGAAATGCTCATGACTTGTGTCAAGAAAAGGGGGGAGGTGATGGTCTAGTGGTTAAGGTGTTGGGCTTGAGTCCAGAAGATCATGGGTTCAAATCCCCGCCTGACTGGAAAATCACTAAGGGCCCTTGGGCAAGGCCTTTAATCCCCTATTGTTCCCAGTGTTTAGTGAGCGCCTTGTATGGCAGCACCCTGACATCGGGGTGAATGTGAGGCATAATTGTAAAGCGCTTTGAGCGTCTGATGCAGATGGAAAAGCGCTGTATAAATGCAGTCCATTTACCATTTGTGTCAAGAAAACCTGATGTGAAAGTGGATATTTACAGAAAATTAATCAAATAGTGCCAGTAACTGTGTCTAGTGCACATTTTGCATCTATTTTTATTTCACTTCATAAAAACATTTTTTCTGTTTCTGTTCAGTACCTTTTGAATGAAAAAAAAAATCTATATTTTGATGAAGAAAATTGCGGGTTTGCATTTATTTCTGAGTATATTTTAAAAGGTGCACTTGAAACATGGGGGTGTAGAAAATCAAATTTGAAAGGTCTACATATTCCTATTCCAAGAAAAATGAAATGTGAATTTTTTTTTTTCCTTTACCGTTTTCATGAAAGACGATCAATTATCAGGTCAGGTCTGGTGGCACGTGTCGCCACATCCACCACACAATAGAACTGCCTCAGGTCCTGGAACCACTCAGGCAGACAACTGGTCCATCCCCACCTCTTGGCGGTAACAATCCAATCCACCTGCTGGAGCCCTCAACACTACAGCATCTGTGTGCTGGATTACGACCAGAGAAATGCACCATATGGGCAAAATATTGCAGTTGATGTTCCCTAACAGTGTGAGTGATACTCCTCATCTAAGTCTCCTTAAGTAACTGTTTCAATGACACATAATCAATCAATTATTAAATCTCATTTTAAAAAGTTCTTGGTCGGCGGAACACCTCCTACAGGACAATGCCAAGAGAGTAAATGATGATTACTTCATGATAAAATGATTGTAACATTCCAGTGAAATTAGACCCAGCTTTCTTATTGGAGGTGACAAGAAATGATGTATATTTAGTTGGAGTGAGAATCTCTAGGCGTCTCAAGACTGGATTTGATTACGATTCAGAGGGTTGCAATGTGATTATAAAGTGATTCTTGATGCATATATTTTTTTCTTTATTTGATTTCTTTGTTCTGACTGTGTGCCTACTTGCTACTTATAAAACAGAGCACATACAGATATAACATGCTTAAAGGTTTTGTGTGTTACTCTAAAAACATTTAAAAGATATTTTGTGTTGCAGTGTGTTATTGTGAATTTTGACACATTTTGAATGAAAGGAAAAGTCAGAATAAATGAGTAGAGAAACAAAACCAATGTTCCCTTTCACAGAGGCATGAGGGGGTCACTGAATGGATTGATAAGTATGAAAATGATTTGCATTATATGCTATAGCCTTCACAGTCAACAGATCTTAAACCAGTTGAACACCTGTGGGAGATATTGGATTGATGTGTTGGATGGCAACCTCCGCCACCATGGTGGTTCATCCCACCCAAGATCTAGAGACTTGTGAAAACAATACCAAAGCCCTGCTGGCAGTATGTGGTGGCCCAATATCTTACAAAGACATCTTTTGGTGATTTTTCCTTTAATTTGTCAACTGTCTGTATATTGGCTTCAAATACCAGTTAATGGTCTTGATTATTTTGCATGAATGAGTGGTCACATTGTGTTTTTAAACAAATGCTTTTTATGTAATTATAATTGAAATTTGATAAGCAGCCAATCGACCCTCTGTACACCTGATCCCATTAAATCTTAGAAGTGATGCAGAGTAGTACTTGGCGAGAACACCCTCTGGGAAGACATGGGGCTGTGTGTGTGCTTCTCCATATTGAACTGGAGTTGCATCAGGAAGGCTATGAGGTGTAGAACCTGTGCCAAATCCCAGTGCAAATCAATATTAATCTAATTGTGAATCCACTGTGGTCACCCTGAACAACTAGGGGTAACTGAAAGACAAACATTTTAAAAATTGACATTAGCCATGGTGACCAACTAAATGTCAAACAGCAATAGTCATATTGACTGCATCTTGTGTACGGTGCATCCGGAAAGTGTTCACAGCCCTTCACTTTTTCCACATTTTGTTATGTTATAGCCTCATTCCAAAATGGAGTAAATTCATTTTTCCCCCTCAAAATTCTACTCACAACACCCCATAATGACAACATAAAAAGTTGTTTTTTATTTTGCAAATTTATTAAAAATTAAAAGTGAAGAAATCACATGTACATAAGTATTAACACCCTTTGCTCAATACTCTGTTGATGCGCATTTGGCAGCAATTACAGCCTCAAGTCTTCTTGAATATGATGCTGCAAGCTTGGTGCACCTATCTTTGGGCAATTCTGCCCATTCCTCTTTGCAGCACCTCTGAAGCTCCATCAGGTTGGATGGGGTGCATTGGTGCACAACCATTTTCAGATTTCTCCAGAGATGTTCAATCATTTTCAAGTCTGGGCTCTGGCTGGGCCACTCAGGGACATTCACAGAGTTGTCCTGAAGCCACTTCTTTGAGCCCCTTCACACATAACACGATTGGTGCCGAATGGCGCACGGAGGTGGATTCGAATGCCTCTCGTGAAATTTCCGAGCTGCCTCGAATGCCTCGTACAGCACAGTCACCACAACCATTCGGCCACAGCACATGCACTATACATTCAGGCTTTTCGAAATGATTGCCCACTTCAAACTCTGGCTGAATGGTGCGATCGAGACAGCTTTCACACTCACGGCCGAATGGTGACAAATGCCAGGCGAGTGGCCATTCAACCTACTCTCGGCTGGAGTCCAGGTGCCACCCACGAACATCCAACACCACTCGTGGGGCACTTAGAGAAGGTGGGGGCATTTGCGCTGCCAGCACAAAAGTAGAGAGCAGGCAGACCACTTTTGAACTGGTTGTGTGAATGGCCCTGCATTTTCTAAGTGCCCCATGAATGTGATGTTCCCCCTCTCCCCGAGCAACACAAATGGCATGTGTGTATGTGTAGTGTGCCTGCCCCCCCTCCCCCAAGCAACACACATATGGCATGCAAGTGTCTCCCTCCCCCAGCGACACAAATGAAATGGCGTGCAAATGTGCGGTGCTCCCCCCCCCCAAACCACAATCTAACATTGTAGAGGTGCAGCTGAGGTGGAAAATGCTCAAATGGCAGCTGGGGTGCAGTGTGATCGCTGTCCAGAGCAGTGTGCACATCTGGACGACCTGTCATGTCCATGATGGACATCATGTAATGCATACATTGTCATTCTCTCCAATTATACAGTGTATATGGGACATTATGATCTTTACCAGATGTGCAGGTGCATGCAGCTGTGTGCCCATGCGAGTCGATGTATGTGACAGGCTCGTAGACCACCCATCATGACATATTCAGCATGTTCATCTGGAGGTGGGATCACCATGCAGCAGTGCACACATGCCAGCACTACAGAGTTAAAAATAAAAAACGCTCACAAAAGCGGCATCCCATATGACTCGCTGCTGCTGCAGCTCGTGCTCACCTATCCGCTGCAAATCACAGCTGGAGAACAACATAACCTCTCAACATGCCACTGCAATGCACACGTGTCAGCATGCTTTCCTCAGTGAATATATCCCTCTGATCATAGGAATGCTCAGCTGGCGATCCAAATGTCACATCCACTACGTGAGTTATAGTCCACATGACATGGTGTCCTTCAGTGTGGTAGACAGATGGGCACGTGGAGCCAGCTGATCATTCAGTCATGTCAGTTTATTCATTCCTTGTTTACATCCATGGTCATGGTTCATGTACAGAGGAACATGGAACAGAGGGACAGGGACATTAATTCTTGTGTCGTCTGCTCTTTATAACAGGAATTGAGTATTTTAACAGACAAAATGCAATCCATTTGTTCCGTCATTTCCAACACAGACTGTCACATCATCAGGCATCAATTACACATCAAAGAATAATAAAAGAACTTTATTAATCCCAAAGGAAATTGTTTTGCCAGAGTGCAAAACAGTCACAGTAAATTGTTTTTATTTATTTATTTTTGTTTTTTTTTAACAGTGACAACAGAATCCTTACTAGTAACATGATTGTCTTACATTTAAACAGTACATTAATTGTTCTTACAATGTTCTGTGCTCTCTCATTATTTGGTCCTTATGCATTTTTGTCAATTTATGTACATTTGTACATGTGATTGCTGCTTCTGCTGTGTGAGCGCGATGTGGCATCACACCTCTCACATGCTCTCACTGTGTTCGTGTGCATGCTCACAAGCGTGCACAAAACCATTGCCGTGGGATCGTTCACACCTGTTAAACTGTTTGTCCCCCCTGTCAGCGGCTGGAATTTTTCGAGGTTCGCCAATTTGGCTTTTTTGCCCTTTTTCAGCTGGTTTCTGCATCTTTCGCCTAACTTCGTGTTATGTGTAAAGCGGCCCTTTGATATTTACTCGTTACTTTGCAACTGAACTCAGGCATGGGTTTACCAAGCCTATTCAAAGTGCTAACTTGGTTACACTATTGAACCAGAAACACAAAAGGCAAGCAATGGAAAAAAAACCCCACAAGAATAAAGTGAAAACTTAGGAATGAATAGAATCACCTATTTAAATGGCTAGAATGTGACACATCTCAGGACATGATGTTCTGTAGTGTGTCCTGGCAGTTTCTTCAATCAGCCAAAAAGTTGAGCTAACTTTTCCATCAGAAACAGAAGATTCAAGCCACATCACATCACAGTACATGTGAAAAATGGACAATACTTATGGTGCATGTATGCAGTCCTTGTAGTTACATTACCGAAAAAAAAGAAAAATAGATAAATTGAAATAACTTGCCCCAGCTGCCACCAGGCCCCAGCAGTCTCCACCACAAACCTGAGAAGGAATCATGGCTAGGCAAAAGCAGGAGATTGAGAACATTAAACAATCCCTCAATTTTATGTCAGGTGAGCTCACCACTGTGACCAAACAGCTGAAAGTATTGATGGATTTATTGGGTGAGATAAAGGAACTCAAAAAACAGAATATGGAGAAAGACCTAAAGATTTCTTTGCTTGAAAAGAGAATTGATGACTTGGAACAATACGGCAGAATGAATGACTTAATAGTCAGCGGACTGCATACTAAACCACAGTCGTATGCTAGGGCTGCTTCTATGGACACTTTGCTTACTGTGAGTGATGTTGAATCAATTGAACAAGTCATTACATTTTTAGACAAAAAGGGAATACAAGTACAAACTGATGACATAGAAGCATGTCACCTCATAAAATTCATGACCTCTCTCTATTTTTGCATTCAAATCATATAGATATTCTTGCAGTTTCTGAAACCCATCTGGACAGTTTTATAGACCATTCAGAAGTTTATTGAAGAAGCTTTTCAATTTATAGGAATGACCGAAATAGGTTTGGAGGTGGTGTGGCCATTCTTATACATGACCATTTTCCTGTTAAATTGAGACATGACTTGATGGTTAATGATGTTGAAATGTTATGCCTGCAGGTACAAAATTTTATCAAACTTTTACAATGACTGATAAACATGCAGACTATTCATCGTTGCTTCTGAACAGTAATAGCTTAACTGGGATGGTGAGGGTTATAAGAGTTTGGAATTACAACCTTCTGAGTATACTGAATATTATATGCAGTGTTGTGAAAGTGTAGTGACACGGACCCACAACAGGGGGCGCAAATGAACGGCCAATAGATGAGCCAAAAGGTAACAATTTAATGTTGTGAAATGTGCACAACGAACATACAGACAATCTCAGAATATAATTACAGTCAATCAACAAAGGTGACGTGTGGGCAGGCTCGAGGATAGAAGACGTCTGTCCTGAGAAGAGCCAGAACCACACGATTTCCGCCGCCACAGAACCTGGTGAATACTGGAGCCGCCAAGTCTCGAATTCCCAGGTGATCACCGTCCCCGACTGTCGGATCTGGTACTGCTGGCGAGAACAAAGACTGTCAAGTGTGGGTGTGTGTACACCCAGTAACAACAGCGGTGGGAATGCCACCTCCACCTCTCACTCAATAACTGCAGAGTACTGTAGATTCCTCAGGGGAAAAGAGTGCCTTCAACGCTCTCTCAGCTTTCACCGACGGAGGTACCAGTACTCCTGCAAACACTCACAATATACAAATATTGCAATCACAAATGGCTGAGGATATTACCTCCAATGAAGTATGATATCTCGGCAACGAGGTGGAGATGACGTCTGGTCTTTATGGAGAGAGAGGACGTTGAGTAGATGGGTGACAGCTGTCAAGAGGTAATGAGTGACAGCTGTCACCCCCGGCTGTGTCCATGGCGGCAGCGCCCTCTCGTGCCTGAAGCCCACACTTCAGGCAGGGTGCCCTCTGATGGTGGGCCAGCAGTACCTCCTTTTCTGGCGGCCCACACACAACATGCAGGATCTGGAATATGAGATAGATCTGGACAATCATTTCTATTCCCTCATTAATAGTAACAATCAGTATTACACAAAGCACCAATACAACAGCTGCATTAAAAGTGATGGGACACTCTCATTAATCCATTTTAACAGTAGGAGTCTATATAAAAACTTTGAATATTAAAGATTATTTTAAACAGTTTTGACAGCCAACTGAAAAGTGACTTACAGAAGGTTGATGATACAAGCTATGAATTGGAGGGTTATGAATTCAATTGCTTGAATAGACAAAATAGAGGGGGAGTAGTGGCATTGTATGCTGACAAAAACCTTAATTACAAAATTAAAGAGCAAATGACAATGGCTGTGGAAAATCTTCTGGAATGCATCCCAATTGAAATATGTATGGAGAGATGTAAAAATATAATTATTAGCTGCATATATAGAGCTCCTGGCTCTAAAATTGAACAGTTTCAAAATTGGATAGAGAAGTTTTTTTTTTCTCAGAAATGCAATAAACGAGTAACTGTTTGTGGAGATATAAACATTGATCTTTTAAATCCGTGTCAACATAAAGTAACAGAGGATTTTATTAATACCATGTACAGCTTAAACCTATATCCAAAAACTAGTAACTTCACATTCAGCTACACTTGTTGATAATATACTTACAAATGATATTGATACAAAAACATTAAGTGGCCTATTAATCAATGATATTAGTGACCATTTACCAATCTTTATAGTGACTGATCTTAATTTAAATAAAACATGTACTGAGAAAATTCAATACTGTAAGTGAATGCAATCAGAAAAAGCTAGCACTGCCTTTAAAAATGATTTACTTTTACAGGATTGGAATTCTGTATATAAAAAGCAAGATGCTAATCTAGCATATTTCGAATTTGTAAACCTATTTCTCAATATATACAACACAAATTGTCCAAGTGTACAGTATTGTACAGTATGTACCCATTTCCATCCAGAAATGCTGAAGGGTGTGGTTGTGGAGGGACTGTCTTGGATGAGACGTCTCTTCAACATTGCGTTGAGGTCTGGGGCAGTGCCTAAGGAGTGGCAAACTGGGGCGGTGGTCCCCATATTTAAAAAGGGGGACCAGAGAGTGTGTACCAATTGCAGGGACAACACACTACTCAGCCTCCCTGGTAAAGTCTACTCCAGGGTGCTGGAAAAGACGGTTCAGCCGATAGTCGAACCTCTGATTGAAGAGGAACAATGCGGGTTCCGTCCTGGTTGTAGAACAACCGACCAGCTCTTTACTCTCACAAGGATCCTGGAGAGTGCCTGGGAGTATGCCTATCCAGTCTACATGTGTTTTGTGGACTTGGAGAAGGCGTATGATCAGGTACCCCAGGAGATATTGTGGGAGTATGGAGTGAGGAGGTCCCTTCTCAGGGCCATCCAATCTCTGTACTCGCAAAGGGAGAGCTGTGTTCAGGTGCTTGGCAGTAAGTCGGACTCATTTCCGGTGGAGGTTGGCCTCTGCCAGGGCTGCGCCTTGTCACCAATCCTGTTTGTGATATTCATGGACAGGATATCGAGGCATAGTCGGGGGAGGAGGGTTTCCGGTTTGGTTGGCTCAGGGTCTCATCACTGCTTTTTGCAGATGATGTGGTCATGTTGGCTTCATCGGCCGGTGACCTCCAACACTCACTGGATCGGTTCGCAGCAGAGTGTTAAGCGGCTGGGATGAGGATCAGCACCTCTAAATCTGAGGCCATGGTTCTCAGCAGGAAACCGATGAATTGCCTACTCTGGGTAGGGAATATGGCCTTGTCCCAAGTGAAGGAGTTCAAGTACCTCGGGTTCTTGTTCACGAGTGAGGGGACAATGGAGCGTGAGATTGGCAGGAGAATCGGCGCAGCGGGGGTGGTATTGCATTCGCTGTACCGTACTGTTGTGATGAAAAGGGAGCTGACCCAAAAGGTGAAGCTCTCGATCTACTGGTCAGTCTTCGTTCCTACTCTCACCTATGGTCATGAGGGTTGGGTCATGACCGAAAGAACTAGATTGCGGGTACAAGCGTCCGAAATGACCTTCCTCAGGAGGGTGGCTGGTGTCTCCCTTAGAGATAGGGTGAGAAGTTCGGTCATCCATGGGGAGCTCAGAGTAGAGTCGCTGCTCCTCCGCGTTGAAAGGACCCAGCTGAGGTGGTTCGGGCATCTGGTAAGGATGCCTCCTGGACGCCTCCCTAGGGAGGTGTTCCAGGCACATCCATCTGGGAGGAGACCCCGGGGAAGACCCAGGACTAGGTGGAGAGATTATATCTCCACACTGGCCTGAGAATGCCTCGGGATCCCCCAGTCAGAGGTGGTCAGTGTGGCACAGGAAAGGGAAGTTTGGCGTCCCCTGCTGGAGCTGTTGCCCCGCAACCCGAACCTGGAAAAGCAGTTGAAGATGAGTGAGTGTGATGAGTAAGCTAACCCATGGATAACAAAAGGTCTTCAAAAGGCTTGTCAGAAGAAAACTATAACTACTATATTCATTAAAAGTAAATCAAGAGAGGCAGTGGCTAATGTTGGGCCAGATCTGGCAGCTGAAATTCCACACAGCCCATGGGAAAATTCTCAATTAATTGACAGAAACCTGCACACAATATTTCTTGGTCCAGTAGAGGAAAGGGAAATGATTAATGTAGTTAGTGAATGTAAAAGTAAAAGGTCTACAGACTATAATGATGTACATATGTCTTTAGTAAAGCAAATAATTACTGAAATTGCAAAACCATTATCGCATATTTTCAATAAATCATTTCAAACTGGAATTGTTCCTAATTGTATGAAAGTGTCAAAAGTGATACCTTTATAACAGATTGGATAAATTTATAGAACAACACAACTGGCTTGATGAAAGTCGATATGGTTTTAGAGCGAAAAAGATCCACTCCACTGGCACTGCTCGATTCAATAGAAGAGATCAATAAACATATGTATTAAAGGGAACTACAAGGTCTGTTAGAAAAGTATCAGACCTTTTTATTTTTTGCAATAACCTTATGGATTTGAATCACGTGTGATTGCATCAGCCATGTTTGAACCTTCGTGTGCATGCGTGAGTTTTTTCACGCCTGTCGGTGTTGTCATTCGCCTGTGAGCACGCTTTGAGTGAGCACTGGTCCTCCCCCCTCGTCGGATTTTCATTGTAAGGAAAATGTCTGAACTGCTGGAGCAGCGCTGCATCAAATTTTTCCAGAAACTGTGAGAGACAGCCAGGTGAACACCATTCGGAAAATTCAGATGCTTTCAGGGACAATTTTTATGGGCATCACACAGATTAAGGAGTGGTACAGCCAGTTTAAAGATGGTGCACAATGGTGGAGGGTGCGCCCCGCTCCAAGCGGCGATGGACAGGCTGAAACGACCAGATCATTTCCAAATTGAATGCTGTGTTGATCCGGGACGACGTCTGACTACCAGAGAAATGGCAGAAAAGATGGACATAGCACTTTCCCGGCACATTCCACTGTTAAAGGTGATTTTGTCATGAAAACAGGAGTGGAGGAATTCGCCACGGAGCCGCTAATTGCGCGGAATGAAAGCACCTCCGTGTTGGTCTCACAGGACATGTTGTGACATGCTCAGCTCTTCGACAATTTCTCGGATACTCACTCGACTGAAAAGCCACCCAAAGCCGTCTGAATCTTCCGAATGGTGGAAGAGCTGGGCATGTCTCGTGAGACTTCCAACACGGAGGTGCTTTTTGTTCTGCGCCATTAGTGGCTCCATCCTGACGCGCGAATTCCGCTGCACGTCTTTCATTACAAAATCTCCTGTAACAGTGTAATATGCCGAAAAAGTGCTATGTCCACCTCTCTTGCCATTTCTCTGGTAGTCAGACGACGTCCCGGATCAACACAGCCTTCACTTTGGAAATGATCTGGTCGTTTCAGGCTGTCGATGGCCGCTCGAAGCGCGGCGCGCCCTCAGCCACTGTGGGCCGTCTTTAATCCGGTTGTAATGCTGCTTAATTTGTGTGATGCCCATAAGATCTTCACCGAAAGCCATCTGAAGTTTCCGAATGGTTTCCACCTGGCTGTCTCTCACAGTTTCTGAAAAATTTTTGATGCAGCAAAGCGGCAGTCGCTCGGCCATTTTCCTGACAATGAAAATCCGCCGAGGGGGATGGACCACTCCTCCCCCAAAGCGTGCTCACAGGTGAATGACGCAACCGACAGGCATGAAAAAACTCACACATGCGCACGAAGGTTCAAGCTTGGCTGATGCAGTCACACGTGATTCAAATCCATAAGGTTATTGCAAAAAATAAAAAGGTCCGATACTTTTCTAACAGACCTTGTAGTAGTAGGTTTATTCATTCACCTAAGCTTTTGACACAATAGATCACAACATAGTATTTCAGAAGATGGAACTGTACGGGATCAGAGGGGTGGCTCTGAACTGGATTAAACGTTACTTACAAAGCCGGAAGCAGTTTGTTAAACTCTGGGACTACTGTTCTTCATATCTGCGCATCATTCGTGGGCTTTCCCAGGGTTTTGTGTCGGGGCCAAAATGATTTATTTTGTACATCAATGATTTATGCAAAGTTTCGGATCTGTTTAAAGCAGTTCTCTTTGCAGATGATACAAACCTGTTTTGTTCAGGAGAATATTTGCAACAGTTATATTCTGATTTAGACATTGAAATGATAAAGTTAAAGAGATGGTTTGATATCAATAAATTATTACTAAATTTGTCTAAAACTAAAATAATGTTTTTTGGAAATTATAAAAAAGACATACAAATTCAGATAAATATACAAGGGGTAAACATAGAACAGGTCAAAGAGAATAAGTTTTTAGGTGTCATTATTGATGAAAGAATTAATTGGAAAGCTCATATTCAAAATATTCAAAAGAAATGATCAAAAAGTATTGCAGTGTTAAATAAAGCAAAGCATCTTCTTGATTGCAAAACACAACATACTCTGTACTGCTCATTGGTTGCACCCTACCTGACTTACTGTGCTGACGTTTGGGACAACAATTATAAAACCACACTGCAACCATTATTCATTCTCCAAAAAAGAGTATTAAGAACAATTCATAATGCAGGTTATCTTCACCACACCAACCCATTGTTCATTAAATCTCAACAATATTAAAACTACACAATATGATTGCGTTTAAGACTATTCAGTTAATGTACAAAGTGAAAAATAAGCAACTGCCCTTTAGAATTCAAGAATTTTTCACAGAGAGGGAAAATATAATCTAAAGGGCTTGTATTATTTTAAAATTGCAGGGGCTCGGACGACCAGGAAAGGTTTCCGTTTCTCCATTTGTGGCCCTAAAATATGGAATGAACTGACGGAGGACCTCAAGCGATCTCCAAATAGTATTAGTTTAAATATAAATATAAATAAATTATATTCTCTAGATATGTGACTGATGAAGAAAAATTAGTTTGTGCTCTAGGAGTTGCTGAATTGTGAATGTAGTTTGTTCGGCAACATTGAGATTGTGTCCTATGAGTTGCAGTGATTGAGCGAAGGTGATTGAAATAGGGAGTTAGCCAGATCACCATCAAGGGGTACAGGTTAAGCAAATCTCTGTTATATGTGATTTACAATTTTATGTCTTGCCAGTGAATGATTTGCATGTGTTCGTTTTATGGTATTGAAATGAACCACGATGCACAGTTTGGTGAAATTTGCAATGTTCTTTTTAAAATGGTGTATTATTAAACAACTAGAAACCATTGTTTTTGATGTTATTGTGGTGCTGATTTCATCAAAGTACTACAAAGAGTGTATCTTATATGCAGAAAACCTTCTGCAAACAATGTTCAGTACGTCTGCAAGTTAAATTTGGTTGCTGGATTGGTAATGTGTGATTTGTATTTTACTTATTGCTGAGAAGCACCGCTGATATGACCGATTGTATTCATGTTTGCCATTATGAAATCAATCTTTTTCACGTCATTGACAGAAAATGTTCTGTTTTAAAGTAAATATGTATATTTCTGAATGACCATAACACTGTTATTTAATACACAGTGATACTTTGATTGATCAAAATAGATTTTGTGATCGTTGTCTCGATAAATTCTGGATTTATGTCTTGAGAAATATGACCCTTAATATTTCACAAAAATCAGTGTAGTGTCCGAACACCACTATTTAAATGGTTTAGAGTGATCTAGTTTTGTCACGACCACAGACAGGGGGTGGCTGGACACAAATGCAGGACTCACAGACACAGGTATATAAGAAAAAGGCTTTATCAAAAAAAATCACAGATTAAGGTACGGTACACAGATAGGCAGTCAGCGTGGCAATGGTACAGACAATCGACAGGCTGGGGCGTGGTCATTCAACAAGCAAAGGTCATCCAAAAACACGGTGTCACGGTGATCAGAGGGCAAGACAAAGGCGTGGTCCAAAAAATGAAGCAGGGTCAAACTCAGGCTCGCAATCAGTCAAAGCAAAAACAGAGCTGGAACGCAGATGGTGAAGTGCAACGAACTAGCAGTGAGGAGGTGAACACAATGGACTTAAATGGAACAGGAAGTGATTAGAAAACAAGCTGCACATGTGAGGAGAAGTCTCCAGAAAGGGGTGTGGCCAGGTGAATCCAAGATGATACATAGTGCAAGATGGGGAGGGCAACACAAGGTAGAATGATGACAAGATAGAGATATATGATTAGGTGCCAAGAGAGTGAGTGAAGAAAAACAAAGCAGAGGGCAAAAAGGTGAGAGTGAACACAAACAAATGGGGTGCAGGAAAACTGAACACAAAGCAAAGAGAGGGCAGAATAAAAAGTTACTAGAAACCCAACATGAGAACTAAAAAGCAACCATCAGCTAATAAGTATTAAAGAAAACTACATAATAACAGATCATAGAGCAATGAAAGGAAAAACACTAAAGCACAACTAAACAGGAACTGACAAAGAAAAAGCGGTTAAATTTACATGGTAAAACAGACACTACATGATAACAGAAAACAAAACCCAACATTAAACACACTAGATAATACAAATAAAAAAACAAACAAGTGATAAACTAATGGTCCAAAGTGAACACACAAACTGACAAAACTAGAACGGAACAATGGCCAAAGTATAAAAGTAACAAAGAAACAAAGCAAAAATAGAACATAGAATAAACACATGATGAAAATAACAATTAATAAAACAAAGCTGAGGCAGATGGAGATGCACAATAGGAGCCTAGATCAGGGCGGGGCATGACAAGTTTAGCAATATTATTTCATTGAAAAATTAAAATTTTTTAGTAACAACTAAAATTATATTTACATGCAACAACTGATATTTAGTGTAAATCAGGAAGACTGATTTGGAATTCAGGTTTGCAAAATATAGTGTCCGTACACCAAGATATTTTGTGCTGCAACTCTGGTCTACAAACATAGAAACCGGTTGTATTAGAGTTACAATAAATAATGCAAAGCTCACTTTCATGCTGTAATGTATGTAACATTCAAGTATGTATGAGGAAAACATGTTATATTTTCCCTAATAAAGAAACACAGCATAATTATATGATATAATATTATATGATAATAATATGATGCCCTTCACACCCCCAACACACACACACACACACACGCTAAAGATCATTTCAGGCTGGTTCTGGGTTGATATATGCATCACATTTAAATAACAGCACCTTATGATGAAATGATGAAATTGTAGTGTCCGTACACCAGACTTTGGCACAAAAAACATGCATTTCGAAATCAGCTTTAGCTTTTCAGGAAGTGAAGTTAATAAAAAGATATTTTGGCATTTATTAGACAACACCTTTAATATTTTTTTTCTGAGTGTAAATAATTTAATATAGGAACATCAAATTTCTACTCTTAGTGATCTGGCTGAGTGGGAATAAATGGGTTTTTGCTTCCCCTCACTCTTTTCGGACTGCATTTAACTGGATGGATGTATAATTTATTATATACATATGTACAATTTTTATTTCTTTGGTTAATGGGGTAGACATCTACAAGCTTTGCTTCTGCCTAACCCGTTTCGGCCGCATGAGTGAGCTGTTGGACTATTTTCTTGTTTTCTTTGTTGGACTGTTTCTCTTTTTCTTAACTTTGTATGTTTTGTTAATTGCTTGGATCCATGTATGCCAAAATAAATTCAATTCATTCAAAAAAACAACTTCATTTTAAAGAAATCATGATATATTTTTCATCTTTTAATGACTTTTTCATTCTGTGTAATGTCACAGTTAAGACAGAATAAAATTGTCATTTCTGAATTGTATTTAGATGGGTTTACATTTGGCCTACCAAAAATATTCACCAAACTCTGGCTGATGGTCTTTGGGGCTGCTTCTCTTTAGTCTTTACTCTGTTACATTGTATTTGTTGTGGAACTAATATGAGGATTATGTGTCATTGCATCCATTTCAAGCAGACATAAGAAAAAAATTATGGTGTACCATGAGAGATGGGGTTGGAGATTTCCCCAGAGATCAAGTTGAGCACTGATGAATGTGGACTTTAAGAAGTGTCAGCCAGTGAGTGTACAAATGATGGACAGAGGCGAGTCTTTATTTGTATGTGAAATGGCTGAAATAATGCTGGCTGTTCATGAACCAAAGTCAGGTTGTGTTGAGACTGGGAATCCAAGCAGTGGTGATGGTGTGCAACTTGGTGTCCAGTTTTCACACTGAGCACAGAAAAAATTATTCCAAGATATCAAGAAGATTCCACCTGGCTGAGACGCCATGGCATACATTCTTATATTCCAATTAACTACACGTCAAACAACCCTAATTCAATATATTTTATTTTATTTTTACCATTTTTATGCAGCCAAGTCAGGAGTTAAAAAAGAGTCATTGGCAGGCACCACTGTACTTGAAAAAGCTTTTAATTTATTTAATTATTTAATTTAATTTAAGCATTTAATTACATAAGATGCTCCTAAAACATTCTCAGAAAAATGTGATGTTTTATAAATGTATAATTTATAATAACATGAGGGTTAAAGTAAATATATATATATATATATATATATATATATATATATATATATATATATATATATATATATATATATATATATTTATTCATGGTTGTTGACTTTAAGGGCTTTGCGCCAGAGAGTGCATAAATTAAGGTTTGCAGCAAGTCTTTATTTCTTTGTGAAGTGGCTGAGATATGCTTTGACTGTGTGCTGTGCATGGGCTGAAGTGAGCACAACAGTCTGTGAGCCTTGTGCAGAGTGAATGTCCAGTTGGGAGATATGGTGCTACTTGGCATGCAACAGAACATCCAATTTTCACGTCACACAGAAAAAAAAACTAAACTGATGTAGTTTACCTTCGTGGATGTACAGTAGATGCAATCATTCCAGGCCATATGCAGCTGGGGTTACGGCCCCTGTGCCATGCTGTCCATATCCTCAACCCCCTGGTCTCATTGTCCCTCACAATGTTTTTGTGTAGACATCGTGATTATCCAGTAGGGTGCTAAACTGGTTCACGGTTTTGTTGTTGCACCCGCATAAGACTTTCGGTAGCATGTGCTAATATTTCTGTCCCCATATTTTCAATATATCGGTGGTGTATATGACGAGCCATTACTCCTCTGTTTTGTGCAGCAGGTCAGAGTTGAAAAAACAGCTCACATCTTCTCACAGTGCCTCAGAGAGTGGTAGCAATGCAACAAATGGGCAGCTCACCCATGGTGAGTTTTACAACCATATTTACGCTTTGTTTTCTTTCCAAATCTGTGTGCGTCTACTGGTTGTGTTAGCACAGAGCCACCAGCAGCTGAAAACAGAACAGCAGCATACCTGCGGTGAGTTTAAAAAGATACTAACACTTTGCTATTCTTTCCCACCCAAATGCACTCAGTGTCTTTCTGAGAATGGCACACAATAAAAAGCACAGATAAAACTTAATAATAATATTAATTAACTGATTAATAATAATAATCAGGTAGTGCTTTCCAAATAAATGCAATAGTTCTCCATTCTTTTTTCTCATTGCACAGGCCAGGGACTTAGACAGAGGGAAAGAGGACGAGGACGCACCCCCCACTCCCCAGATTTGAAATCAACTCACTTGGGGTTAGGGAAGCCATAAATATTAAAAAGATGAAGGCTCTTTTTCATACTCTTTCAAACAAACATATAGATTGTGATGTCAGTTTGGGATAGGGCAAAGGCAAAGAAAAGGGAAAAATGTGCAAAAGAAAATACTAACACAACACGCAGTAAGCAGTATAAGTATTGAAAATCCGGGTTTCACACCAGCAACACCCACTACAATTTATGCATGAAAAAAATTATATAAGCAGTATTAAGCACACAAATGTATCCATCTTGAAGCATACTTTTTATTGTATGTCCAGTGATGCGTATAGTTTTATATTGAGTTTTTATTATCCAGTTAAGTCGACAGTCCTATGATACACAGTCTTGAGAAGCATATTATTTAACTTTTTCCCATGGTTTTGTGTTACAAAAGTAAACAAAAATCACAATATATCCTCATATCAAATTGCAATATTTGTGGAATCACATTTCTTTAGAATTGCTGTACATATAAAATTGACATCCAAGTATCATGATAGTATCATGTCGGGAGATGCAACAAATTGTTTTATCCCAGCCCAAGTGAAAAGGAAATTAATTTCCTTTTTTTTTTTTTTTTTGTCTGTTTGTCCTGTACTTTACCGGTAATATTATTCACATGCTAATTTGACTGTTCTCTATTGTATCCTTGTGTCATTAGCATTGTGCTAAGCATTTAGACCATTTGATAAGTTGTTTTACATAGCTTAGTCATTTAGTGTTTGATGACAAGCTTACAGTATCAACAAGATATTACACTATTTTTGCACTAGCTTTTCACAACTTTGACAAAAGCTACTTTAATCTATTACAGTTTGACTCGACCTTCTAATATAACGGACATAGATCTCTTCCAAACCTCATATTGATGCACCATTTTCCCACCTGTCTTACATGGACAGTGTATTTGTGCAGTGCCTCACTGTGTAACACATTTTTTGTTCCTGGCAAATAAGTGTCTTTTTCCAACTACATTTATTGCAAACAATAGAAAAAGCCCATTTTTCATGCCAAACCTTGTTTTTTTTGGGGGGCGGGGGGCTGCACAGTAATTTTATCCCCTCAAAACAACTATTTTTGACAATTTTCTGACTTTTTCACAATAAAACTAAAATATGGAACATAACTGCAGCAAGGTTTATTTTCAAACATTTGAAAACAATTTTACAAAGTTAAAAATGAACAGTTTTCCTTGATTTGCAAATGTGCAACAAATCACTTTCCCTGATCAGACCCCAAATGTAGTTCCCCATCATGTATTCATTGTAAGATCCCTGATATCTGTGTTCAAAGTCCAATATATCGTGGTGGATGCTCTCCCCATGTTCTTCTGAGTATGCCCCCATGTTGTCCTTGAAGTTGTCAAGGTGAGCATCCAGAATGTGGACCTTCAGTGACATCCTACAGCCCATTTGGCCATAGTTTCTCACCAAAGTCTCAACCTTTTCCACATAATTGTCAGCCTTGTGGTTGCCCAGAAACCCATGGACAACATCAACAAAACTTTTCCATGCCTCCTGTTCCTTTCCTGTCAGTTTCTTTGGAAATTCAGTGCACTCTATGATTTTCTTGACTTGTGGTCCAATGAAACAAACTATCTGTAATATCACAGTCCACTTCACTGTTCTCCCCATCCTCTGAACAGTGCTTTCTTCTTCTGATGGTTGTTTTCTTTCTGGAGGTGAAGGTACAGGAAGCTCAGCACTATGTGGCACTGGTGCAGTGGAAGATGGAATGTCAGGATAAGGAATAGCAGGTGCATTCTTCCCACTTCGGCATTTGGAAGGATCCGCCATGCAGAAGTAGCAGTTGGTTGAGTGGTCAGTGGGTTCACACCATATTCTTGGAACAGCAAACTTCATTGCTCTCTTTTCCGCTCTGTACCATCCTGCAAAAAGAGTGAAAATATTTGTTTAATGACTGACCATTCAATATTTACCATACAAGATTTTGTTTTTTTCAACAAAACATAACTTTCTCACCTTCAAGTATTTTCTTGCAATATTCACAATCTAAGTGAGGTGCCCAGTTCTTATCTTGGTCTCCAACTGCATTCCAAAATATGGAATGCCATATTCTTGATCTCTCAAACATATTCCTGAACTTGTTTATCAACCATTATGGAAAATTCCATAAGATTCTAGAAAATTCTTCACTGTTCTACAGATTTCTGGTATTTTCTAGAAAGTTCCACGAGATTCTTGTGGGTTTTCTCAAAGATGAGAACATTCTTTGGTATTCTACACATTTCTGGAATGTTCCACAAGGTTGTTTAATTTTCTTTGATTAAAGAGTGAAATATTCATAAACAAAGGAGGTTCTTCAAACCTCAGTAAATTTCTCTCCTGTTCTTGAAAGTTCTTGCTCAATCTGTACAAATGAGGAAGGTTTTCATAAATATAATTGCTTTGTCAACATTGTATGATGTTTGAACCCTTTCGACATGATCACAAAAATCAAATATGATGACCACAACTTTGACAAATGGACTTAACTTTTCCAGAAATTAGTAGTGACCACTCAGTGAATGCAAAAACTGGTTAATTTGCAATTTCATTGTCTTGACCACAAAACTAAAGTTTGGCGGTCGAGACCACTCTTTTCTCTTTTGATTGGTTGTGAAGAAATGGGAAATTGTGGTTTTAACCCAGGAACAAGACAAAAGTGAAAATTAATCAATTTCTGTATTTGTCGAGGAGGCCTGTTTAAATATCTCAGTGTGCAGTTGCACCCAGTGCTTTGAAAATGGTGGAAAGAAGATTGCACTCAATAATTGATCAATATTAGCCCAGATGCTGCTGTCAAATGCATCAATAGAGTTTCTCCAACAATGGTTTTCATCCCCCAGTGTGCATTAACTGCCTTATGTCAGCCCACAGGGCTTTTAAAATAGATGCCCTGCTCGCTTCATTTTTCTTGCCGTTGCAGATGTGGAGTGCCACAGGCGGCGCCTGTTGAGAGGTGACAGCGAGGACCGTGTGATTGTGGCTATTGAACTGGCTATTTGGGTAGTAATTGCACATCACCACTTCTCTTAATTTGCACAGAACTGCGGCAGCTGAATGAAGCTGTTGTGTTCCTCACTATTTTCAAAAGTACTCCACATTTGTGTTTGATTGGCGAGTGCTAAAACGATTTTCTCCAGCTAAGACAACCTTTGTATTTTTGTATATAAAAACTGCCAGCTTTGTGAACTGTGAAATTCCATCCCTTTCTGTTAAAACACAACATTTTTAATGGAGCGTGCTTGTAAAGAAGCAGTAAATTAAAGTTGATGCATCATTTCTCCTACTAAAAATACTGTATCTTCAATTATAGAGATATATTTGGCTAAGCTTTTAATTGCTCCTGTGAAATTTAAGAATGATTCTTGCATGTTGAACTTTGTGTGTCAGTGTACCAAAAACATAAGGTTTAATTTACACAGTCACCACCCCACCAAACCGTGCTGAAACACAGCTTTGATGTTTCCTGTAGTCTCTCTTAATAATGCTCTCAGAACCCTTCCATTGGCTCCGTGGGGGTGCTGGCAGGTGACAGGAAAACATCATCTTATACATGTTTGTGGTCAGATCCAAAGTTTGAAAAGAATGCCTGCCTTCAGCTAACCTGTGGCTAACCTATTAGACATAGTTAATGTTGTTAGGATTTGTATGTGTGAATGTGCACACGTGTGTGTCTGTGTGTATCCATGCCAGTCTGATGGAGGAGGGATGGTGAGCTTTGGATGGCATCTGCTGTCTTTCCTTCTCTGCTGGGCTTCATGCCAGGCGTGCGTTTGTCAGATGGCAGTGCTGCTAAGATGGAGGCTTCTAATACATCTTGACACACTCACTCTGCACTCTCCTTGACTGGGTCATTTGTAGTATTTAGAGACCTCGGCACATTATAATTTGCATCTACATTTATCACAAAACAGATTAACTCGTTGCCCTCCAAGCGCTAATGTAATCGTCAGTCAGCTGTCTTTATAAAGAATTTAATAAGGATTTCATACGTAATGTAACTGGACATTCTACTCTATTTGTGTTTACTTGTTGTCCTTGAATTGTTTTTGGTATGATTTATTTGTTTGCAAAGTCAAACTGTGAGGAATATTGTCTTTGACGTCTGTCTTGCAGCATCCAACAAGTACAGCTGTGGTCGGACATTTACATTTACACTGATCATGGGCATGAGTGTCATGGTAATGTTGGGCTTTTAATGATGTCCTTGAACTGTGTTTGTTTTGTCTTTTGCCAGGGTGGAACAATTGTACATCATACATCATTAGTGACTTTAAAAACAAGAATTGGGTGCACAAGTTTTAATTTATTTTGTATCTTTTCTAATCCACACAGGGTCAAAATTAAACATACAGGCTCAAATATATATATATATATATATATATATATATATATATATATATATATATATGTATATGTATATATATATACATATATATATATATATATATGTATATATATATATATATATATATATATATATATGTATGTATATATATATATATATATATATATATATATATATATATATATATATATATATATATATGTAGGGCATTTATCCAAATACTAATATAATAAATGTCCCCTAGTAAGCTGCACCTCGACTATATGCTTTTGGTACACATCAACAAGTTTCTGGCTGCATATTAGAACACTCTATTTGGCAGAATTGGTAAAGTACATCTAAATTGACTGGTTTCTTGGCACAGACTCAGTTTTTAAGCATAGTACACAAATTTTCCATAAGGTTGAGTCAGGGATTTGCGAAGACCATTCCAGGTACATACTTTATTTATCAAACCCACAACCATTTTTGATATGTTTCTGATCATTGTCCTGTTAGAACACCCAATTTGAGGTGACACTGAAGAATTTGCAGGTAGCCCTCCTTCATTATTCTATCCGCTTTGTACAATGTACCAGTATCACTGGCAACAAAACACCCCCAGAGCACGGTGCTACCACTACCATGTGTAACCGTTGGTTCAGTGTTCTTAGGTTTGAAAGCCTCATCTTTACTCCTCCAAGCATATGTTTTATCATTGTGGCCAAACGGCTCAGTCTTTGTCTCATCTGACCATAAAACTTTTCTCCAGTAGGCATTTGGCTTGTCCATGTAAGCAGCTGCAAGCACCTAGAGACCTGAAATTTGGCTCCAAATGTTGCTTGACCCCAAGTTTATATTCAACATCTATAGTAACAATAAGCCTATCTGGTGTTTTTTAAGAGTAATTGACAAAAAACCTAATTTAAGTACATATGTTTTGTAACAAACAAAATCTATGTAGTTTTTATTTCAGGAACATCGGTTGAGTATAATCATCACATGTAAAGAATGACATGGCCACAATGAACTAATTATAAGCAACAGAGTGTTTTTCTACGTCAACAGCACATATACGACACATGTGTTACTTGAAATTTTCAAACGCTCCGTCCATATGGGTTTTTGGAACCAAATGACACAAAAATTATACTGTTATGGTTTATTCCATGTATATTTCCATATTCCATGCAAAAAATTATAGATTTCAAAAAATTTTGAAATAACACCCCTCCCTATTAGTATTGGTCAGACCAATGAGTGCTGTCAAGCACATTGTTTCTATGCTGGCGAAGAGAAACTACCAGTTGGCGTCAATCATGATAACTAACAAGGAGTTAAAAGGCATTGGCCTTATCACCTTAAAAGACATTGTAGAACCTTCAGCACCACTTATTAAAAGATTTAAGTATATGTATATACGAGGTGTGATGAAAAAGAAATTATGATGAGAAAATCGACAGGGAAATAGTAATCACTGATAATGTAACTATAATCCGATTACACAATTTTCCCATGTAATCTTGTCTAATTATAACGATAACATGTAGACTGACAACCCAACCCTGAATTTTTTTTGTATGACTCTGCAGTCGTGCTTAATCCATTAATCCGTTCTTAATCTCTAATTTTTTCCTGTTATTTAATACAATACATATTAGAATTTACCTGGATGTGACTTTGGTTTTGTGTTAAGTGTGTAGTCTTCTATCAGGTGGTAACATGGTGGTTGTGATTGTTGTCCTGCACTGAAGAGAGCAGTTGTCACAAAGTAATCCTGCACCAAGTTGTACTGCTTTGTCTACATACAGTAGTGTTCAGAATAATAATTGTGGATCATCATTTGGATATGATTGGTTTGTGTGAAACCTGGCTTAAACCTACAGTTGTTCTTCCCCTAAATGAAGCGTGCCCACCAGCATACACATTTAGTCATGTTTCCTGTGGTATGAAGCAAGGTGGTGATATTGCTTTTATTTATAAGTCTAGGTTTACATTAGTACCTGTTGGGGGTCACAGGTATGGATCGTTTGAGCATCTGATTCTCCGCTCTGCCCATGATGTTACATACAGTAGTGTTCAGAGTAATAGTAGTGCAATGTGACTAAAAAGATTAATTCAGGTTTTGAGTATATTTCTTATTGTTACATGGGAAACAAGGTACCAGTAGATTCTCACAAATCCAAAAAGACCAAGCATTCATGATATGCACACTCTTAAGGCTATGAAATTGGGCTATTAGTAAAAAGGGGGTGTTCACAATAATAGTAGCATCTGCTGTTGACAAACTCAAAACTATTATGTTCAAACTGCTTTTTTAGCAGTCCTGTGAATCACTAAACTAGTATTTAGTTGTATAACCACAGTTTTTCATGATTTCTTCACATCTGCAAGGCATTAATTTTGTTGGTTTGGAACCAAGATTTTGCTCGTTTACTAGTGTGCTTGGGGGTCATTGTCTTGTTGAAACACCCATTTCAAGGGCATGTCCTCTTCAGCATAAGGCAACATGACCTCTTCAAGTATTTTGACATATCCAAACTGATCCATGATACCTGGTATGCGATATATAGGCCCAACACCATAGTAGGAGAAACATGCCCATATCATGATGCTTGCACCACCATGCTTCACTGTCTTCACTGTGAACTGTGGCTTGAATTCAGAGTTTGGGGGTCATCTCACAAACTGTCTGCGGCCCTTGGACCCAAAAAGATCAATTTTACTCTCATCAGTCCACAAAATATTCCTTCATTTCTCTTTAGGCCAGTTTATGTGTTCTTTGGCAAATTGTAAACTCTTCTGCACATCTTTTATTTAACAGAGGGACTTTGCGGGGATTCTTGCAAATAAATTAGCTTCACACAGGCGTCTTCTAACAGTCACAGCACTTACAGGTAACTCCAGACTGTCTTTGATCATCCTGGAGCTGGTCAGTGGGTGAGCCTTTGCCATTCTGGTTATTCTTCTATCCATTTTGATGGATGTTTTCCATTTTCTTCCACGCGTCTCTGTTTTTTTTTGTCCATTTTAAAGCATTGGAGATCATTGTAGATGAACAGCGTATAATTTTTTGCACCTGCCTATACGTTTTCCCCTCTCTAATCAACTTTTAATCAAACTACGCTGTTCTTCTGAACAATGTCTTGAACGTCCCATTTTCCTCAGGCTTTCAAAGAGAAAAGCATGTTCAACAGGTGCTGGCTTCATCCTTAAATAGGGGACACCTGATTCACACCTGTTTGTTCCACAAAATTGACGAACTCACTGACTGAATGCCACACTACTATTATTGTGAACACCCCCTTTTCTACTCATTTTTTACTAATAGCCCAATTTCATAGCCTTAAGAGTGTGCATATCATGAATGCTTGGTCTTGTTGGATTTGTGAGAATCTACTGAATCTACTGGTACCTTGTTTCCCATGTAACAATAAGAAATATACTCAAAAGCTGGATTAATCTTTTTAGTCACATAGCACTACTATTATTCTGAACACTACTGTATATCAGACACTTAATTTAAGTGGACTACTCATAGCAGACAATAAATAGGTCAGTTGACTGTCTAGTTATTTTGTCTGAGTTGTTTTGTATTATACACCATTGCAATATTGGAATCACTTTCATGCAGTTGGGATTGTGACTTGGTCACAGAGCATTAATTATGCCATGTAAAATGTGAAATTATAGGTGTCCCCTCTTTGACTCACTTCTGGGCCTGGGAGAAGTAAGATTTGGGTCAGGAAGATTTGGGGGTGGTACAGTAGCTAGGGGAGCTTGTTCTGGACTGTCACAGCTGCCCTGTATGCCATATGGATTGGCTGATAGTGCTGCAAAGCCAGTTATCCTCTTTAGAGAACTGTGTGAATCTGCACAGTAACCATTTGCCAGCGCAACTCTACTTTCAGTGTGTCTACACTGAAAGTAGATCACAATCCTGCTCAAGTCCTTTATGTTCACAAAAACACAGTGCTTCATCTGTCTGTGCAAAAACACAATCATGCGCCAGCACTAATATTTAAATACTGCATTGGCCTCAATATAAGATGATTTTTTTTCCACCTTCAAAATGCATCTGAAAAATATGGGGGTATTATGGCGCGATGTGACCCATAGGCACGATGTGTCTGACACCAGACTTGTCCTACAGATAAAGCCCAGTATGTAGTGCAAAGGGGACATGGCTCACAAGAACACCCCGATATGTCCTACAAATGGGAAATATCAGACATATCGTGCCCATTGTACACAGTGTGCAGTAACAGAGCATCTTATAGTTACTGACTGTACTTTTGCACGTCATTCATTCTCAACATTGGGCAACATCAAACAATGGTAAAAGGCATGAACTGGTCTTACATACAGTTTACACTTATGGTGATGAATGGCGCTTCTCTGTATATTAACATCGTAATTATTTGTGTTTGCAGCTTTAACAAGATCACCACAAGATCCAGCATGTAACATCTACAGATAATTCATAAAATCATCATAATTTACATTTATTTACAGTTTTACCAAAAGCCATTATGGTTCCTGCATTAGAATTACTTCCATTTACATTGAGGTCCATTGTACTGCCTATTTTGACATACACACGCACACACATCCACCGCAGAAACCATTAAGAAAGTGAAGATGTTCAAAGCTACTTCCCTCTTCCCTTGTGGAAATCTCTGTGGACTATTGGGACTTTTTTGGCCATCTGAAAAATCCTGGGAGTACACTATTCATTTTATGACATTACACAAATGGTCATTACGTAAAATTCAGAACAGTTCAAGTTATGCCAGTTTTCATTTTATTGCACTACTGCATTATGCATCTGCATTTCCCACCCCTCACTCAATGTGCTTTTATTAGCATTGTTTTGAAGGGGTGGTGGGGTATCTTATAATTAGGTGCATCTTACAGCCTTATAGCCTAGCAGAGTGGCTCACAATTATACAAGTATAATTATTTTGTAAATTTTGATTTGAAGCCTCTTATTGGTGACACAAATAGCCACGTGTCCCTGCACAAAGAACACTGGAGGAGCCTTATTTAAGCTCTTAAAGATGGCTTTTACTCGAAAAGTTCTCCTTCTTTTGAAGTACACTCATGCCTGCAGTCTTCCTCACCTTCAGCCCTCCACATCAATACGGTCCAGACGTTTCACACAAAGTCATTCATGTGGCTACAACTTTCATGCTCAGAAGCAGCCCTTTACGCTTCAGTAATAACTAATCGCTAGAACACTGAAAGCTTTTATGGCCAGGATTTACATGTCAGCGAGAGAAGTGTAAATCAAGTTTGTATTTTCAGATATCAACGCACGATAGCGTTAATGGGAAAGCATTGGCTCTCTTCTCCTTTGCAACTCACATTTTTCCTTTGGTTGGGATGAAGCCAACTGCAGAAAAATCCTGAAAAGTAAATACAGTTGATGAGAAAATCCTCCTTTTTATCCCTAAATCCACTTGTTGCTCAGATGCCATTTACAGTAGTAATCTCGCCTCAAGCACCACTTGTGTTTCAATCGTGTGCGAGCACACTTCATAATTATGTGCTAGGTGAAAATGAACATCACACCTCTTAAAGGAATGCTGTGCCACTTATTAGACGTACCTTTGATTTTATCACAGCCTTTTAATGTATTTCGTCAGTATTAATGAGTACATGATCCACACTTCATGTGGGGTACTTTCTTGTTTTATATTCAGTGTGGGCTGTGAGTGCTGTGGTGTTATGAAGCTGTCAGTTATGTATGCTGCTAAGCTATGGATATCCATGTATTTAGAGATAAAGACGAGTAAGCCCTTTAAATGTCAACAATGACAAAAATAAATGACACAAAACTGTGAACTGTGAAGTAAATTTATAACTGAAAATATATTCACACCAAACGAGATGGAATTTTTTTTAAATCAGAGTTTATAAAGTTTAACCCAAAATGAGGACAATATGTGAAAAGAAATAGAATCAAGCCAAAATTGAAGGCTTTTTTTTTTTTAACATCATTTAAGTCAGAAAATGGATTTTGTTCAGTTCATTTGCAGTTATGATAAAAAGATTGGCATGTCTGGAAACAGTGACAAGACACCATGACAGACTTTCTGTGGGGACATCATAGATTGGGAGGAGGCATCATCGAACAACATTCTTCTGGTACATAGACTTTCTAACTGAGACTGAGAGTGCCAAAAATTGATGTTGAGTTTAAGAATTTTCATGGTACAACCCAGATAGGGGACTATATTGCAAACAACTATTTTTATTGTCTATAAATCATATCATTTGCTTTCATGTTGTTCTTTGACCTGAAATTTCAACATGTAACATGTTAAAACAGACAGAAATTGAAATTGTCAACTGATCAGATGATGTAATACAGTAATGTCGATTTTAATATTATTCATAGTAGGGCTGGGCATTATGACTCCAGTGTCACAATTATTTCAAACATTTACTTCAATTATGGTTAGTGAATATTTATTTTATATAGTTCTTTTTGGGGGGGTTAACACTGCCCTTATTTGCACTCATCACTGGCACCATTTTTGTTCTTGAAAATCTAACCCTTGGGTCACATTACCTACAAGCAACAGAAGCTAAGGGATGACTTGCCATTCATTCCAATCAGCATTTTGTAGTAGACAAGAGTTAACGAACGCACTGCTGCCAGCTAGGCAGGGCCAAAATGGACGGTAGGTCTATTTTATGCAAATGCTGAGTGACACAACACAGCGACTGCCAGTCAGAGTAAAAAGGCAGCGTGGCATCAGCTGGCTGCTCACTCAAGCAAAATAAACCAAGATGATGGAAAACTCTGTGAAACTGCTATATTTGTGCATAAATCTGTTAGCTATTTTTCCTCATATATTTTGTCAAAGTAAGTGAGAAATGACCACTTCTAAATCTAAAAATGCTATTTTTGTAATTGGATGACACCTCTGAAGTGATTTGCAAGACATCTTACAGAGATGTTAGCATGCTAACTAGTGGTACAGGAATAACACTGTGAAAGGCTTTGGACGGAAACAAATCAAGTGAACTTTGGTTCCATTAAGCAGTAAAGCATGAAATAAAAACCCATAGTGACAGCATTGGGTTTCCCCATTCTTTATAATCTACGCCCCTGGAACGCCCATCTGAAATGTGCAGTTTTTCTTTATTGGGGGCGGGATGGGTCTGGGGGGTCAGAAAACCAGTCAGTATCTGGTGTGACCACCATTTGCCTCACTCAGTGCAACACATCTCCTTCACGTAGAGTTCAGCAGACAGACACAATCGAACATGAGCAGGTTGAGACCCTGATGAGGATGACGAGCATGCAAATGAGCTTTGCAAACAGATTGTTGCAGCAGCTGTGTAGGTGACTGGTCTCAGACAATCTTGGAGGTGAACATGTTGGATGTGGAGATCCTGAGCTGGTGTGGTTACACATGGTCTGCGGTTGTGAGGCCAGTTGGCTGTATTGCCAAATTCTCTGAAATGCCTTTGTAGAAGGCTTATGATGGAGAAATTAACTTTCAGTTCACGGGCAACAGCTCTGGTGGACATTCCTGCAGTCAGCATGCCAATTGCACGCTCCCTCAAAACCTGCGACATCTGTGGTATTGTGCTGTGTGAAAATATACAAATGAATGATTATGAGTTCAATGGTATGAATATTTCATAAGGTGAATGTTGGAAAGTTCCATTGGTTCCTTCCAGCTTTTGCCAGATTAAATATTCGTTCCATTGAAAGAATGTAAAAACATTCATTATTTGTTTTACAAGTATGTAACGGCTAAAATAGGTCCTTGTCATTTATATTTTATTAATTTATAAACAACAGAAAAGGGACTTACATTTTGATTAAGGATGCACCGATGACACTTTTTTCCAGACCGAGTACAAGTACGAGTACATGCATTTTGGTACTCATCGATACCAAGTACCAATACGAATACTTAATGATACCATTACAGTTTTATGATGACTTTGAAAACATGTTTTATACATCAGTTGTTCCTTACTTTTTGACTGTAAGTGCTACCAATATCATTAGATTTTTTTAATTTATAAACATTTCAGTTAAATCACATAACATCACTTTTTGACTGTAACATGTAACATCACTTTTTGACTGCAACAAATTGTCCTTTAACATTAACTGTGTGTTTCTTAACAAACACACTGCCAGACATCTCACTGAAATGTAACCTGTGGACATCAACACTACAAAATTATATACAACACCAGCAACAGAACTGAAACTGTCCGTCCGTAACGTTATGTCTGTGAGCACTAAAAGCCTTTTTTGAAAATGTGAGGGGCAGATTCATTTTGATGAAAATAATCTTCTGTGTCATCAGCTCTTTTTTATCTACAATGTGAAACACTGATCTACTCTCCACACTATTTTTTTTTTTTACTTTTAATTAAATATGTACTGGTACCATACAACCGTAAATGTTTGTTTTTCCCAAAGGTGGAACATGTAATATTGATGAGCACGGCGTGCGCGCATTTGCACGCAAGCATGCATGCACCCATACACACACAGTTGCGCGGCATCTCTGTGACACGCTGAGGCAAAACGGAGTAATTTTAACATTATTTTAGTTTTTATTTGTGGATCATGGGATAATTTCCTTGCATGCAGACAGAATCACCCGTTGCCTGGGGGTAACAGCTGTTAACGAGGTGCAGCGACTCAACTTCTTGCCCAAATTATGGCTTGTGGAGGTGAGCGGAGGGCCTGAATGCAGCACCACAGAGATTCCACAAACAGATTACACCTGTTGCAGACCTAGCCGGTCTGCCATCAGCCTGAACACCCACAACAAGGGCTGAAAGTTACCAACCTGATGGACAGTCTCCATCACTGAAACCCGGGTCTGAGTTCTGAAGGAGGAACTGTGGCGCAAAGTGCCGAACTCACTGAGAAACTTTTTTATCAGCCTCACGAGGAATTAAAGTATTTTCAGATGTTGTTTTCCAAACTCAGGAGGCTTTGTGTGGATTATTTTCTTTAAACTTGTATGATGGTAAATTCCACTGAAACAAACAGGTGAGACTTTTTAGTTACTCTGTGTGTAAATTTGCTCCACGTGATGGACAGCGGCTTTCATCCAATTAATGGACAGCATTGGTGGATGTATTTGACTTATGAGTAAATTACATGAAAGCCTGTAATAATCCATAAATTAGCCACATCATTGTTAAAGTAGACCTGCTGTTGTGAAAGTGTAGGAACACGGACCCACAACAGGGGGCGCAAATGAATGGACAATGGAGGAAGTTAAATATCAACACTTTACTGTTGTGAATAAGCACAACAAACACAACAGATTACAACAATAGACAAAGAAGTCAATTCACAAAATGTGTCACGTGGGCAGGCTCGAAGATAAGAGACGTCTGTCCAAAGCAGAACCGGAACCACACGATTTCCTCCGCCACCGAACACCGGGAATACTGGAGCCGCCAAGTCCCGAACTCCCAGGTGGCCACTGCCTCCGCGTGTCGGATCTGGTACTGCTGGCGAGGAACAAAAACAGTTAAATGTGGGTGCGTTTGCACCCAGCAACCCGTATGGCGGGAAAACCACCTCCACCTCTCGTCGGAAGAATGTCTGCTATTTAACACACAAAAGTAACAAAGTGTTAATGTCAAAAAAAGACAACACAGTCGGCTGAGTACGGTACCTCCTAGGTAGAGCGATATCTCGGCAAAGAGGTGGAGATGTCGTCCTGCTGATATACCACTGCTGATCAGATGATTGGTGACAGCTGTCGTAGGCGATAAGTGACAGCTGTCACCCCGGCTGCTCCTGTGAGGCGGCAGCGCCCTGTGGTGCCTGGAGCCCGCACTCCAGACAGGGCGCCCTCTGGTGGTGGTGGGCCAGCAGTACCTCCTCTTCAGCGGCCCACACAACACCTGCATTGAAATAAATGCAGTCAGATCTTTGGACCAAAAAATGACTTATATTTACACATAAGATCCTTCTGAATGTAGTAAAGTAAATCTGGAAGCCCAGATCTGTCATTCAACGGAGAAATCTTCATTTAAAAATGACAAATTTACAGCTAAAATTTAGCCCTCCTCAAAACTGTCATCACATCCGGGACACTGCCGAGGCGTCGGGAAAAGACCCTATCCCAGCATGCATTGCGCACGTCAACTGTAATTTGTGGATTTACGTCAGTTTGCATCTGCACCTTTTTCTTGTCTTATACGGAAGGATCTACTTTTTTTAAAACTTCATATTGTCTTGCGGCACGTTTGGTGAGTACACATTTCTTTTATTTGTGCTTGAAAATTATTTTGGGGGACTTTTTCATTCGCCCGTTTGATTGAGTGGTGTCGCATTGAAAATCTAGTGTTTCGCTTCCGGTGTTACCGTCGCGGGGTACAGAGGCGGGACCCGCAAAGAATCCAAGTCATTAAAAAGATACAAACCTCTCTCAGCGGCCACGGAGCTCTGCAGCTCCGATTACCGAGACATGCAGCGCTGCGGAAGGTCTGTCCTTGCAGCAACAGGTGTCACTGGCAGCTCCACATCAAAACAGCGAGCGTAGTCTCTGGACTTTTGCCAAATTGGCTGCATCTCCATTCAGTAGACAGGGACGTGGTGCCGGCTGCACAGCAGACACGGGGGCGATGTGAGTGGCCCGCTTCAGCGTTTACCGAGCACGCAGACTCAGTAAGTGCAGCGGAGGCAGAGAGCGAGGCGTCGGGGAAGAACGTCGCCCGCTGTCGATGTCACCGCTGATCTGAGCATGCAGAGCTGTATCTCACATTCATTGCAGCTTACTTTTAGATGCTGAAACCAGGATGTGTATAACAGTAACATTACTAACAGATAAAATCAGTTTCAATGTGGGATCGGACTGAAGGCGGGAACGCTCCGTCTTCTGCCGGACGTCACTGCAATGACCCGGATGTACAAACAGTTTTCGCCGAGGGCCAAATTTTAGCTGCAAATTTGTCATTTTTAAATGAAGATTTCTCCGCTGAATTACAAATTTGGGCTTGCAGATTTACTTTACTGCATTCATAAGGGTCTTACAAATACATATCAGCTATTTCTTTCTGAGATCTGACCACATTTATTTCACTGCAGGTCTACTTTAAAGCTGCAGTGTTCAAAAACGTATGAAAAAAGCAGCGGTTTATAGTCCGGAAATTTCGGAGCATGTGTGTGAAAATCCCACATTGTGAGGTTGACATCATGCTGCTGTAAAGTGGTATTGGGTCACGGAGTATGTGTAAATCAATACGGGATTGGTGCATCCCTAATTTTGGTGTGCGTCACTGCTGCTTTGACATCAACACTCCAACACGAACTTTAAATAGAAGTCCAAAATTGTTCGCAGTCATCTTGGAAAAAAGGTTAGATAGTTCAAAAATAATTCTGACGATGTAGTCTGTGATACTTACAAAAAAAGGCGAATTAGTGTACTTCCTCAGTCCAGCGAAAAATCGCGTCAGAAATTTGTCCAGGTTTTCGTGCTAAGAGCTCTTCATGCCTCCAGACAGCTTATGGCATAGTGGATTTGTTTTGTGTGTGTGTGTGAGAAGAATTAGGCCATCAATTAGCTTGTTCAAATCGTCGTCCATCAGCAAAACAAACTCCGCCATGTTTAGGTAAATGCTGCCCCCACTAGTGTGTGAGTGGGCGGGGTTTGTCGCATGCAATGATACAAAATGTATGGAACAAAATTTCCATTGTGAATGGACCCATATTTGCACGGTAAATGCAACGCACACAAATAGGACGATTAATACATGTCAAGTGAAATACAAAGCACCAGACAAATGACAAGGATCCACTCAGCCATTATATACGAGGTCTATTAGAAAAGTATCCGTCCTTATTATTTTTTTCAAAAACCATATGGATTTGAATCACGTGTAATTGCGTCAGACAAGCTTGAACCCTCGTGCGCATGCGTGAGTTTTTCCACGCCTGTCAGTTGCGTCATTCACCTGTGAGCAGGCTTTGAGTGAGGAGTGGTCCACCCCCCTCGGCAGATTTTCATTGTCAGGAAATGGCGGAATGATTTGGGCTTTTTTTGCATCAGAATTTTTTCAGAAACTGTTAGAGACTGGCAGCTGGAAACCCTTAGAAAAATTTATCTGGCTTTCGGTGAAAATTTTACGGGCTTCACAGAGAATAAGGACTGTTACTACAGCTTTAAGGACGGCTTTAAGGACGCTAAGGAGCTCCGTGCTCCGTGCCGCCATCGAGAGCCACAAACCATCGGATCATTTCTAAACGGATGGCTCTGTGGATCCGAGACCATCGTGTGCACTTTCTCTGGTTATCACAAGAGCTGGACATCAGCCATTTTCCTGCAGATTTCACTTTTAACAAGAGATTTTGTCATGGAAAGCCGAGTGGAGGCTTCGCGCATCACGACCGATTTACTGATGGAGCGAGACAAAGGAACACCTCTGTTTTGGTCTCACAGGATGGCTTTGAGATGGCGTTCAGACAGCTGTCGGTGGTTTTTCCATCGAATGATTATCCGAGAAATTGCCAGAACATGTCCCGTGAGGCTTCATCACGGCATTGCTTTGCGCCATGCGGCACCGCCACGACGCGCGGAATTCCTCTGCACGGAATTCCTCCGCACGTCTGTCTCAATGTGCCGAAAAAGTGCTGATGTCCACGTCTTTTCACAATTCCTGTGCTAGTCAGACGACGTCCCGTATAAAGCACAGCGTCCAATTTGGAAATGAATGGCACATTCCACTGTTACAGGAGTTTTTGTCATGAAAAGAGGAGCGGAGGCTTCGCGTGTCACGGCGGTGCCGCATGGCGCACAGCAACGCTGTGATGAAGCCTCACAGGGCACATCCACAATTTCTCGGATAATCACTCGATGGAAAAACCACCGACAGCTGTCTGAACGGCATCTCAAAGCCGTCCTGTGAGACCAAAACGGAGGTGTTCCTTTGTCTCGTGTCGTGACGCGCGAAGCCTCTGCTCGGCTTTCCATTACAAAATCTCTTGTTAAAAGTGAAATCTGCCGGAAAATGGTTGATGTCCAGCTCTTGTGATAACCAGAGAAAGTGCACACAACGGTCTCGGATCCACAGAGCCATCCGTTTAGAAATGATACGGTGGTTTGTGGCTCTCGATGGTGGCACGGAGCGCGGCGCGCCGAGCGTCCTTAAAGCCGTCCTTAAAGCCGTCCTTAAAGCTGTATTAACAGTCCTTATTCTCTGTGAAGCCCGTAAAATTTTCACCGAAAGCCAGATAAATTTTTCTAATGGTTTCCAGCTGCCAGTCTCTAACAGTTTCTGAAAAAATTCTGATGGAAAAAAAATCCAAATCATTCCGCCATTTCCTGACAATGAAAATCCGCCGAGGGGGTGAATCACTCCTCACTCAAAGCCTGCTCATAGGCGAATGACGCAACCGACAGGCGTGGAAAAACTCACGCATGCGCACGAGGGTTCAAGCTTGTCTGACGCAATCACACGTGATTCAAATCCATATAGTTTTTGAAAAAATAAAAATGTCAGTTTATTTTCTAATAGACCTCGTAAAACTGAGCATTTCAGAGTGGCCTTTCATTGTGGCAAGTTAAGGCACACCTGTGCAATATTCACGCTGTATAATCAGCATCTTGATTTCTCACACCTGTGAGGTGGGATGGATTATCTCAGCAAAGGAGAAGTGCTCACTAACACAGATTTAGACAGATTTATGAACAACATTTTTGTGTATATAGAAAAGGTTTTAGATTTTTGTTTTTGAGTTCAGTTCATGAAAAATGGGAGCAAAAACAAAAGTGTTGCGTAAGTAAATACTGATGTAGTTGATAAAGTTCAGAATGCACCATTTAGTAGAGATACTGCAAAAATTTCCCTGCTGTGAAATCCTGTCTTTGTGTGGGACACCAGCCATCACTCGTTTGTGCTGTTAGAGTGACACTTTATTCCACGGTGCTCACTCCTGCCAAGTGAAATTTGCTTCTACTGCCTGTGACTGGGCAAAACATAATCAAGCTTGATTTTTCTAAAGAAATTAAGCTATTTGATCAAACAACACTCCATTGTTTAAATGAAATACTCTATTAACAGACTGAATTTGAAAATACAAATAACAAGCAAAATATTGGCAAATACTATGTATCTGTCTTTAGGCTTGGAGAGTTTTTCTGATGTTTTATTCCTCATTTTCCTTCCGACACGCACCATAGACAGCACACATAATGTGCATTGATTTGGTTCTTTTATGTGACGACTACAAATTGAGGAAGCACATGGTGTTGAGAACAGCTTGTTTTTAATTATATAGTGACCACAGGCTTATTCGTGGTGACGACATCCAGTTTGATAGCCCCACTTTCTTGTGGGTTTGGATGATCTGGCAGTCATCTTCAAGCATTTGGTGCATTGCTCCACTGCTGTTGATTTGTGGATTGACCAAATTTTTACATTTGTAAGAGAATACAACAACAAGAAAAACTATGATTAACTTTTTGGATGCCAGCTTTTTATTTCCAAATAGGACACAAGCCTCACAGTATAATTGGTCCATGTATGTACAGTGTATGAACTTTGTCCGCTGAGAATTCTTCTCAGTGTTGCATGTTTTGGTGACTTTTGTCAGTCTGTGAATAGGTTACAAAATGACAGTCTCATCCTTTGTGCGTTTTTCCCTTTTTGCATTTCTTCATGTGGACCACATGCTGGCTATAATGTGTGTGTGTGGTTCTTGTGATGAAAGACAGCGGTGATTGATGCACACAAAGCAAATACACATCTGTTGTGCTCCTCAGGAAGTTTTGAGGGATGCCCAGCCCTTTTGAGAGGCGGACTGTGGGAAGCTGTAGTTTGGACAAGGCGTGGAAAATCTTCAACTATCAAACTCAGCTCTCTCCAACATTACATCACCCTGTGGCTTTTTTTCTCAAACCACATCAAACAGTGCTATGGTGAGAGGCCTGTTTGCAGGCGGAGGCAGCAGATCAGCTCCACTGGGCTGTTGAATAGCTCTGAAACCTGACCTCCCATTACCCCTGCTTTCTGACACCTGTAAATTCATCATTGTTTAATTTAGAGTCCTGCAAGTCTGACCTAAGTATACTGGAATGATGCTTTGTTTGTACAACCCCAATTCCAATGAAGTTGGGACGTTGTGTAAAATGTCAATAAAAACAGAATACAATGATTTGCAAATCCTCTTCAACCTCTTCAGTAATCCATGCCTTCAACACGTCTTGGCTGGATTACTGTAATGCACTTTATTTTGGAGTCAGCCAGTCCTCCCTTGCACGTCTCCAGTTGGTTCAGAACGCTGCCGCTCGTCTGCTAACTGGAGTATGAAAGAGAGAGCACATTACAGCTGTTCTGGCCTCCCTCCACTGGCTGCCTATGCATTTTAGAGTTCATTTTAAGATTTTTTTTTTTAATCTTTAAATGGCCTTGCCCCGCCCTACCTCTCTGAGCTGCTTCACCCCTATGCCCCTGCACGGTGCATCTGCTCAGCTGTGCCTTGAGGTACTGAGGTCCAAGCGAACGCTCAGAGGGGATCGAGCATTTTCTGTTGCTGCTCCAAAAATTTGGAATGATTTGCCTTTGCACTTTAGGCAGGCCTCTTCACTGTCTGTTTTTAAAACCAATCTTAAAACCCACTTTTATTCACTGGCTTTTAACACAATATGAGACTTGCTCTGTTTGTTGTTGTTTTGCTTGTTTATTGTTGTTTTTATTGTTGTTGGGTTGCTTTTTTTGTTTTTATGACCTTCATGTAGACTACAGCACTTTGTTTCAGTTTTGGCTGTTCGAAAGTGCTTTATAAATAAAGTTGAGTTGATTTGGATGCCCTCTCTTACCCAACTCCACATTACATGGGCAGGGCTGGACAGGCTGTCACTCTGTTGCTGTGAGACAACAGTGCTAACCACGAAGCCACCATCCTGCCCCAAAAAGTGACTCAGTAACCCAACTGTAATTTTTTAATCCAGGGCAGGTCACCTCTGATTCCTGATGTTGCAGTGGTTTCACCTTGGATATCTCTATTGCAGGGGTGCCCAACCTTTTTTGAACAGAGTTCTACTTTTGAAGTTGACAGTGTATCATGTTCTACCAAGCCATATGGAACGCCATACCGTAGCCACAATATACTCTGCACCAATATAATAACACAATTTTCTGGCAGGTTTTAACAATAATAATGCATGTCCATGTGTGGAAAGTTCTGCAGGTCACACTGTTGCAACCTGCTTGATAGCACGTGTAACTTGCTTTTAAACTTGCTTTCAAATACAAAAGTTGTGCATATTCAGCATGGTTTGAACGTTTCAGAAAATCTTTCATTTTAGGCAGAAGACCGTTCCAACATTTTACCTCTTATCCACCATAGAATAGGAGCGCTTCTTTTTCTCTGGCGTTTCACGACAACTGGCATCCTTGTTGGTGCATTGCTGCCACCAGCTGCATCAGTCTGTTATAGCAGCACTAAATTCTCTCGAGTCCAGTGACAGACTTTTTTTTTTCTTTCATGTGATCAACTGGATCTCAGCCCGACTCGACTGGTTGGGCACGCAAGCTCCATTGGATGATATTGCCAGTAATGTGTTAGCATGTTTGACAAACCACTCCTTTGATCTGTGGATTTCTATTGTAAACACTGAATATGTTCTCCACTGCGCTCCAAATTCTGTTATGGCAAGGTTAGGATAGGATAGGATAAGACTTTATTGATCTCACAGTGGAGAAATTCACGTTACGTCAGCTCTTATAAAAAACACACAAGATGGGTGCGAGTAGAGGAAAATGTGCATCAAACAGCGTGTGCAAGGATAAGCAATAATAATAATACTTGTAGCAATACATAAAATAAGAAAATGAGGTAGAAATACAATATATATATATACACACACACACACACACATAACATTGTCCGATTGTCTCATACAAGTAGAAAAGCTGTTCAGGCAACATGGATTCTCTACTACGTTTTCCAAATCCAAAAAGTGTCAATTTGTTCTTTAACGTAGAAATCATTTTATGTTCTCTGCATTATCATCACAGATCTCAACTCAGTAGGATTAATAAATGGAATAGTTTTGACTGTGATGAATGCTTGGTCTCCAAAGTAAAGGTCAAACAGTGTCAATGCCCATTGGATTCTATGGCATGTGACATATGTTACCCTGTAATGTGACAACGAAGCATGACACATGGTGCAAACTATTTGTTTTAAAACCCTGTTAACTCAATCAATCATTTGCATCACATTTTACCAAAATTGAAGCAACTTTAACTTTTGACCCCTGTACAAACTGAAATTGACCTTTGTCACCATTCTTGTTGTTCTTACCCCATAACTCCATAACATTTAGTCATAGAAGGTCCACACTATGCCTTTTTGAAATCTTTATGTTCAGACAAATAATGTGGTATAGTTTTCAATATGACTGGAGCATTTTAAAATTTTGACAGGGGTCAGCCTACCTGACTGCCTATTAAAAATTCAAGTGGTCAGTCCATTTTTTCCAAAGACTAAATCTAGGAGTATTTGTGCTGAATTTGGTGCTTGCATCACTATCTGAATGATTCCTCTGTGAATCTGCACTAGTTCATGTCAGCAACTCCATGTTCTTGCCAGTTGACCTCACAGTTACGTGGCTACAGACCAGTATGTTTTTGAAGCCAAAAAAAAGCAACATGGGAACAGTTTTATTATGACTAAGCAGCAGTGCTTTTGCAGTGGAACTGCAGTGAATGGTGTGCAGTGTGGCTCCAGTATCCGCCCCTGTCAAATACGGGGATTTGACTCTTTGAGTAAAAAGTTTTATGGTCACTGTTTTGTCATTTTGAGTAGCACTTGATTGTGACTCATATACTGGTCCAATAAAGTGATTTAATTTAGCTGCTCATAAATCTGGTAAATGAAGCTACTGTCAGATTAAGTGCCACAGCATGCGTCTTAGTTATGAGTTATCACAAATTTTTATGAAGTGCTCTGACAAAGGGCATGACACAGTTACGAGATAAAATATGGTTGAATGGAGCCACTTTTTTTTATGAGGGATAGACATGTTGTGATTGCCAAAAGGAGCTGGCTGAAGTGATGTGTCACATAGGTGTGTGTCAGCACTCGGACATGATGGAGACTGTGGTTATGTTTGGTCAGGGTACAGATGGGTGGTGGTGCAGTGCACGGCGCGGGGGGGGGGGGTGATGAATGAGGGCCGAGCAAGAGAAGGACGAGGCATGAAATAGAATGAGGATGAAGGACGGAGTAGTTCTAGCTGGCCGAGGGAGAGGGAAGGAGAGTGTGAGACAAAGATGGAGAGACTGAGAGTCGAGAAAGAATGAGGGTCATAGAGAAACTAACCTACTCTGAAAATTGCTGATGTTTGCATCTCTCGATTGCACCGTGGCTTCACGCTTAAATTTGCATTTACTCTGACAGTATCAGGTAAGTGTATCAGCTGAGAATTCTCTCGGTTGTTCCTGTGAAGGTCAACTTTTCACAGATTAATAAAACTGGAATGGTACAGTCTCGGGATTAATTGATTTCTTAAAACTGAAAGTGTCCTTTGGAGATACAAATTGAAAATTCTATCTCTTAGTTTCACAGTGGCTCAGTGGCTCTTAGACGGTGATCATGTGGACAGCAGCGTAAGACTGCTCCAAATTTATATCAATATTATTATTATTCTGGGTGGAACAGTAAGAAGAAAAATGACAATCTGACCTTTCCAACTTAGATCTTTCTAAGTGGAGTTTATGTGTTCTCTTTGTACCCCAGCCATCAGAGCTTGTATCTGTATGGACGAAAGTGCAAACCTGAAGTGAGATTCACATATTTTGGCAATGATGTTCATGTCTCTGGGTTCTTCAACCTTGAACTCAAGAGTTGCCTGGTAAGTGTTTATGGAGTCACCAGGTTCCTGGACTGAAGTGTTGCTTTCTGTCTGACTGTGTAGTTGTGAAACCAGGACCTTGACCAATAAACAGAGATGATGACTGAATAGTTTTGGTACTAGGTATCATCTAAGGATGCTTGGGTTCTGTTAGAATGACTTTAGGCCCTATCTTACTTCCAGCACAAAACCATGTGTAAGAAGATTGTTAATTTTCATCTGATGCAGTTGTCATTTTTACGCCCAATGCCCGTGTCCATCAAATAATAATACCACTTGCCCTACTTTGGATGTATCGGTCTAAAAAGGGCATGTGAGTGGGTGCAGGGCTGGTGCGTTGATATTGGCCATCACCAGAAAGTGTTCATACCTTAGACCACCAAAAACCTACCCTGTCACAGTCACCTGCAATTGTATAATGTTAATATGACGGCTTATTATAGCCACAACAAAGAATGAAAAACTTGAGTGGAGAAAAAACCCATGTATTTCCACTACCAACCAATATTTTCTCAACTCTCTCTCACACACATAGCCATCGGATGACAATAATCAATGAGAGAATTGCAGCGTAGAACTGCTATAAACTGTTCAGATGGCCCTTCACACTGTATTATTATTGCTTTGCTGGTCTATATTAGGTGCTGTTGTTTTGAAATCAGCTAGCAAGACATTTCAATTCAAAGCTTCAAGACGTGTGTTAAGGTTCCAAAAAGTGTGATGTCATGCGTCTATCACAAATGCACGCAGATGACATAAGACAAAAGTAGCTGTAAGTTGAACTTGGAATACAAAGGCGGTGGCTGTCAGATTTTTTTTGTGTATTAAGGCCAGTGCGAGGGTGAGTGAAACTTCTGCACTGAGTGTGAGTGATTTATCTGTTGTCCAATAAAATTAAAATTAATAAACATGAAAAACAATGTCAGTTGGTCGGGGATGCACAGAGCTGAATCCGTGGGAAAAGGTTGATGCTCAATTTAAAATTCAGCCTCAGGTCACTTGATTGTGAAAAGGTTAAAACCTTCCATAGACTCTCATATGACCGGCAGCCCAACCAGAAAGTGAGCTTTACGCTCACTAACTGAAAAGAAATGAAAGGAAAACACTGAAATGAAGTCTTGGAAGACATTTAAACCCAAACTGTCACTGACAGGCGTGTGCATACTCTGATTCTGAGTAAATCATGCTTATTTTTTATTTATTAATTCATCATTTTCTTTTCTCAGTATTTTGAGGGGGCTACTCCCTCACCTGGTCTAGTGAACAGCCGCCACTGGTTGCGATTCATATGTTATGGCTGTCAAAATTAATTTGATTAATTAATTACAGCCCCAGTAATGTGTTAATTTTAATCACACTTTAATCCTTGTTGTTGTGATGTCACCGACGTGGTCTGGAAATAAGATGTTTTTGACAATGGTAACTGATTTAGATGTCTGCACCTTTGGACCTTTTTTTTTTTTTTTGCACCGCGCCGGCTGCGTCCCGACGCGCGGACCCGTTCGCACGTCTTTCATTAAAAAAATCTCCTTTAACAGTGGAATATCCGGATAAAATGCTGAAACCGACTTCTTCTGAAACTTCTCTGTTCTCTCACGACGTCCTGGATCAATAGAGCCTGAAATGTGGAGGTTTTCAGCTTGAAACAGGCTGACGACGGCGCCTGGGAGCGCTGCGCGACGTCCCGCTCTGTGGGAAGTCCTTAAAGCGACAGTATCACCTCAAAATCTCTCATCAGCCGTTAAAATTTTCACCAAAAACCAGCTTAATTTTTCGAACCGTGTCCACTTCGATGTGCCTCACAGGTTTAGAAAAAATTTTGATCAAACAAAGCGCCAGTCTCTCAGCAACTTCTCAGACAAAGGAATTCCGACGAGGGGCTGGATGACTCCTCCCACAAGGAGTGCTCACAGGCGAATGACGTCACCGACAGGTGTGGAAAAACTCACGCATGCGCACGAGGGTTCAAGCATGTCTGACGTAAAAACATATGAATGAAATCCATATAGTTTTTGAAAAAAATAAAAAGGACCTATACTTTATTGACAGCCCTCGTATTATCATATTTCTGTAATTGTTAGAATGAAATTTTTTTCATCATTGTTTGTGAGAGCCTGTGAATGTGTTGTGCGGGTTGAGGGGCGATGTAAATATGTATATTGTTATATCAGCCTAATTGTAAGGATTCATTCTAATTGAGATGAAATCTTCATCAACACATGGCAGCTGTAATTGCAGTGTAATTCACATAAATGTTCACATCGTTGATCGAACAGAAAAGTGGCTCCTGCTTTAGCACAGTGTTCTTTATTTACCTGAATTTCTGATGACCTTCCAAATAATCATCTATAGCAGACGTCTTGCTGTGGATTGGCGATTACTGCTGAATTGTGGGAAAATGAAGTTTTTGTTCCGGCTGTGAGCTGTCGTGATCTCTTTGAGAAAAGCAAGATTGTGTTGATGCATCTACACATGCTCACTCTAAGAGCCAAACACACGCATGCACTCAGAGATCATTTGTTTGTCATTTTAGGAAATGGTATTGAATGTGCATTGATATCCCCGAGACTAAGTGCAGCAACATATAGCTAAATGCTAATTTAATCATAAGGAGACGTCTAAAGGACAAGGTTTTTTTGTCTGCATCAGTGATTGTTATGACAGATTTCTTTTCCCAGAAAATGTGTAATTACACACACACACACACACACACACACACACACACACACACACACACACACACACACACACACACATGAGCGACGGGAGGATTCATCAGTCACTGAGTCACTCTGAAGATGGCAGCTTAAAGGAAGTGGTGTCCTTTCTCTCTTATGGTCACTTTCTTTACATTCATCCGTTATAGTTTATCTGTTGCTGTTCGTTCCTCCCCAGTAGTCTACCTCAGTAATATGTCCACTGCTCACTCTCGCTTTTCCTGGCCATCCTAGCATGGCCTGACCTTCCTGGGGTCGCCTTCCTCTCTTCAGCAGACAGACCAGCAGGAGAGAGTGACAGAGGGGTGCCGGCTGTGAGCTGGCCGGCCAGATGGCAGAGCCCGGTCTGGGACTGGACACTTGGACTGGGGCAAATGCACAGGCCGAAGTGGTGACAATGGCAACAGACAGGAGCCCTGCAGGATGCAGCTCCACCACAACAGTAACTCCTTTCCTGGCCAAAAAAAAAAAAATAGTGGGTGCACTTTGCATTGAAACAGGTAAATTGGAATCCTGAGTTTGTGCTTTTGACCTTTCTTAAATTTACCATGTTGTCCTTGAGCTTGACGTTTAACCCAATAACTCCCATCATAATTATTCAATTAATATTCTCACCAAGTTTAAAAGAAATAGTCATTTTTGATTGATCTTGTCCAACGACACACACCAGTGAAACTGTATCCTGCTTGCACCATCGCTGATGTGCAGGGTAACAATGACCTGCAAAAAGACCATCTGAGAGGCTTGTCTCAGTCTTCTTCCAACTGTAATCAGGTGGAGTTTCTTTGTTGTGTGAATGCAATCAGCATATGGCAGTTGAAGCATTTCACAGAGTATACTGTCAAATTTAGGCAATCCGTTCAGTGGCCAATGAAGTACAAACTCCTTAAGTAACCACGTAACCTGCATGTATAGGTGCATCTCAAAAAATTTGAATAATGTGGAAAAGTTCAATATTTTTGTCAGATATTTCAGAGAGTGAAAATTTTACATATTCCCATTTCTAGACATTTAAACTAAAATATCTGTCATTTTTTAAATTTTCATTTGGATATTTATAGCCTACTACACCAAAAAAATTGAACACTGCGTTTTATCACATCCAACGTCAACCCAGCCACCATGCTTCATGCTTTCATCTGCTGGCAAGCTTTATGGAGATGCTGATTTCCTTTTAAAGCAGGACTTGCCACCTGCTCAACGTTCCAAAAGTACTACGACCTGGTTTTTTTGATCGTGGTGTTACTTGATTGTCCCTGTAGACAATCCCTCATAGATTCTTTAAGGAGAATTGTCAAGAGGAAGATTAGAGACATCAGATCCAACAATCCAGATGACCTGAAGGTTGCTGTCAAAGCAACCTGGACTTCCTGAACATCTCAGCAGTGCCAGAGGCTGATCACCTCCACAACACACCGCACTGATACAGGAATTCATTCAAAAGGAGCCACAACCAAGTACTGATTGGATACATGAACATAGTTTTCAAAAGTTAGATATTTCTGTATTATAAATCCTTTTTAAAACTGATCTGCTGAGATCTGCTGAAATATTCTATTTTGAGATGTGCCTTTTCTATTTCATTGGTGTTGTTTTGTTTTGATAAGTTGTAGGCTATAATTATCCATTATTAAAAATGACTAAAACATTTTAGATTCTATGGATTGAAACTAGAACATGTAAAATTTTAGCTTTATGAAAACCTGACTTTTTCACAATATTGAAATTTTGTCAGATGCACCTATACACCAAAAATTGGAGCGTTAAAATCTTAATTCAAAATCTTCAGAGTTGATTCTGACTTTCAAAGCGACAGTGTGTCTGATTGAGTGTCATCTGATGGTGCGGCTCCAGTTTGCATTATGTTGCCACTAGTCATTATTTTGTTTCTCCTTCATACTTTCCTTTCTTTGGTGACAGGGATTTGTGTTCCTTTGCTTTCTCTTGTGATAAGCAATATTTGTGATCCTCTATTTCATAAAAATGACAGTTCTCGAATTTGTTAGCCTGCACTAGCAACCAGTAGGCTGTATATGGGGAGCAACCACTAATTGTTCCTTTTTTCATCAGTTTTCCAGCTGTGCTGCAAAATACAAAAGACAGATTAAGTAATTTCCTTTTGGGTTACTGTGGCTATGTACCAATTCAGCAGTTCCACGCTTCTGAGGTCACAGTTGTTGACCGCTTACATCATAAGGCTGTCCCGTTTATTTTAAAGGCTGCTAGTAAAGCTGTTGACGTGCAGCCTTCTTTCACCCCCAAAAGAAACGATGTAACAGGTGTATCGTTCATGACCCAAACAATCTCATGAGTCATTGCACTATTTTTTTCTCAAGACAAAACAGTTGGTAAATTTAAAAGAACACTGTTAGTCTTTGTATATACAATTGTATATAGGTAGTATTTGTAAGTAAAGCATAAATAAGTACTGGAAAATGATCACTAAACTACAGCTTACATCCACTAAGCTAGCTTGGTGCAGGTTTGAGCTTGGCTAGTTAAGTAAGAAATATCAGGTCTTATGCCGATGACTCTTAAGTTTTCACTGGCAGTGGTGTTGCTTCATAATCAAAAGTTTGAGGGTTCAAACACAACCTGAGGCGTTTGTGGTACTCGTGAACAAGCCTAAATGGTTCCACTTTCAAATCTGAATGGTGCGTACAGTGGGGTAAAAAAAGTATTTAGTCAGTCCCTGATTGTGCAAGTTCTCCTACTTAGAAAGATGAGAGAGGTCTGTAATTTTCAACATAGGTACACTTCAACTATGAGAGATAAAATGAGAAAAACAATTCCAGGAAATCACATTGTAGGATTTTTAAAGCATTTATTTATAAATTATGGTGGAAAATAAGTATTTGGTCAATAATAAACAAACAAGATTTCTGGCTCTCACAGACCTGTAACTTCTTCTTTAAGAAGCTCTTCTGTCCTCCACCTGTTACTTGTATCTGTTGGAACTCGTTATCTGTATAAAAGACACCTATCCACAGCCTCAAACAGTCAGACTCCAAACTCAACCATGGCCAAGACCAAAGAGCTGTCGAAGGACACCAGGAAGAAAATTGTAGATGTGCACCAGGCTGGGAAGAGTGAATCTACAATAGTCAAGCAGGTTGGTGTGAATAAATCAACCGTGGGACCAATTGTAAGAAAATGGAAGACATACAAGACCATTGATAATCTCCCTCGATCTGGGGCTTCACGCAAGATGTCATCCCGTGGGGTCAAAATGATCATGAGAACGATGAACAAAAATCCCAGAACTACACGGAGGGACCTGATGAATGACCTCCAGAGAGCTGGGACCCAAGTAACAAAGGCTACACACTACACAGAGAGGGACTCAGATCCTGCAGTGCCAGGCGTATCCCCCTGCTTAAGCCAGTACGTGTCCAGGCCCGTCTGAAGTTTGCCAGAGAGCATATGGTTGATCCAGAAGAGGATTGGGAGAATGTAATGTGGTCAGATGAAACCAAAATAGAACTTTCTGATAAAAACTCAACTCGTGTTTGGAGGAAGAAGAATGCTGAGTTGCATTCCAAGAACACCATATCTACTCTGAAGCATGGGGGTGGAAACATCATGTTTTGGGGCTGTTTTTCTACAAAGGGGACAGGACGACTGATTCATGTTAAGGAAAGAATGGACGTGGCCAAGTATCGTGAGATTTTAAGCCAAAACCTCCTTCCATCAGTGAGAGCATTGAAGATGCAACGTGGCTGGGTCTTCCAGCATGACAATGATCCCAAACACAACGCTTGGGCAACAAAGGAGTGGCTCCGTAAAAAGCATTTCAAGGTCCTGGAGTGGCCTAGCCAGTCTCCAGACCTCAACTCCATAGAAAATTTGTGGAGGGAGTTGAAAGTCCATGTTGCCCAGCGACAGCCCCAAAACATCACTGCTCTAGAGGAGATCTGTATAGAGGAATGGGCCAAAATACCAGCTACAGTGTGTGCAAACCTGGTGAAGACTTACAGGAAACTTTTGACCTCTGTCATTACCAACAAAGATTATGTTACAAAGTATTGAGTTGAACTTTTGTTATTGACTAAATAATTATTTTCCACCATAATTTACAAATAGATTATTTAAAAATCCTACAATGTGATTTCCTGGATTTTTTTTTCTCATTTTGTCTCTCATAGTTGAAGTGTACCTATGATGAAAATTACAGACGTCTCTCATCTTTCTAAGTAGATCTTGCACAATCAGGGACTGACTAAATACTTTTTTACCCCACTGTAAGTCCTCTGTGTACTATGTGTATAGTATTGAAAATATGTTTTGAGTGTCTGATTATTAACATTCTTAAAAAGTACATTTTCCCACACTATGAAATGTGTAACACTAAAGGGCGTTACACACGTCACGGATTGCTCTAAAAAGCATTATTTTCAATGAGACGCTTCGTGTTATTGACGCGTATGTACTTTCTGACTCTCCCTCATCCCTTTCTGCATTAACTGCGACTTCTTTTTTCCCAATTTAAGAAAGAAGCAGAGATTATCGTGCTAAACCGGGCAGGTTGGGTCTAGGAGCATGAGCTGGTGTTGCGCTTTGCTGAATCCATTAGCAACCACGCAGACAGACCAGTGGTCCATCCCAATCTCCCATGCTGAATTATGCTCAGGAAAATGCACCACATGGCTGTCCTGCTGTAATTGACTTTCCCTCACAATGCAAGTGGTACACCTCATCAGGGTATCCCTAAGTAACCACTCATTTGACACAAAGCCATTCCATCTGTGCTTAAGGTTTCTCCACAGAGACATGCATTGCTGCTTTGAACACACTGGTTAGTGTCAAGGTCTAATAACCAAGACTAGCAGCAATGTGGGTCTTATAAAACTCACGACTAGAATCACGACTCACTAGAATCACGACAAATACAGTGTGTATGGACAACGGCAGAAATATGCGTAGAGATTATTTTTGCCAGAGTTATCATTGGTGGTGGAAGTGCACAAACAATGCATGGATCTACTGTCCTTTTTCTCTCTCTCTCTCTCTCTCTGAATGGATATTGACATACCTTAACCCTCTGAAGTCTGGGGTGTAATTGGCTGCTTTTGACTACTTTTGATGAAACCTTCATAATTTTCTTTGCCTTGATTGGTGTTATTTGTTTCAGCACAACCTCCCTGGGTTCCAGTTTTTCTTTCATTCTGACACACTGTATTAACACAGTGAACCTAAATTCACACAAAAACAAAATCCAAAGGGAAAGCGTTTTTTTTTTTTCTCTGTGAAAACCACAAACATGTTTAACAAACCATTTTTATAACTTAGAATTCAAATATAAATTGTAAATTTCAAAAACATATGTACAAATAAAGCAAAAAACAAAGTTATATACAATTATTTACATTAAAATACAGGAAATGCTTCAGGTGTTTTTTTGTTTTGTTTTTTGTACAGCTATTTACAAAAGAATAAGATACCACAGAAATTATTTGTGCCATTCAGAAAACAATCCAGTCCATCAAAACACCTCTGTCCTGTTTTGGACATCACAGGCCTGAAACTTCCTCCTGTTGTTTACCTGGAGGCAGCTTAGGCCCATCAGTTTAGTCTTTGGTGGGTTTTTTTTTTCTTCTCAGTCTGATTGATATCCCCACCCATGTGGGGGATGTTGATCAATCCATGTGGGGTTGATGGTTTTCATTGGGTGACCTCATACGTTTTCTACCAATGATAAAGGCGTTTTTTTCCCCCCTGGCCAGAAGTGACAAAAGAAGTCATTCACGTGTGCGGCAGCGCTTCCACAACCAAATACGTGGATCTGTGGTCATTCTGTTTGGCTTAGGTTGTGCATTTTCCACCAAATAATAAAGGGAAAGTCATGTTTTTTTCCCCTTATAATTGCTCTGGGCAGAGAAGAGGACACAGAGAGAACCTCCCGTTCATGTGTATGCTGCACGAAGCGATTGCACGGAGCTATGCTCTACACAAAATTATTAATTATTCACTGGGTCTATCAACAAAATAAAAAAAAAATGTATATAGGTTAAAGTCTGCACTTTCAACAAACATTCAAACAGAAACTGAGAGTGTGGGAAATCTGATAGGAGGACCACGGTCATGTGACTTTGGCGCGTAGCCGCGTCAAATGACTCCGGAGCATTAAAACACTCATTTGCATGTACAGACTGTTTCACTGTGCCACTCAAAAGACCGATCTGTTCTGTCACACAGCAGAGAACAATACAGGAATTTCAATACAAGTGGAGTTGAGGTGCACTGACACGAGCATGCCTGTGACTCACGCAATACCACAAATGTCCTTATGCCGATCCCACCTGCTGTCTTCACAGCTGGACGCCATTCTTTGTTCCACCAGGTGCCACGTGCTCTGCACTAGAAGTTGCATAAAAAACAACCCCAATTCCAGTGAAGTTGGGATGTTGTGTAAAATGTAAATAAAAACAGAATACAATGATTTGCAACTCTTCAACCTATATTCAGTTGAATACACCGCAAAGACAAGATATTTAATGTTCAAACTGATAAACTTTGTTTTTGTGCAAATATTTGCTCATTTTGAAATGGATGCCTGCAGCGCATTTCAAAAAATTTGGGACGGGGCAACAAAAGACTTGGAAAGTTGATGAATGCTCAAAGAACACCTAATTGGAAACAGGTGAGTGTCATGATTGGGTATAAAAGGAGCAACCCCAAAAGGATCAGCTGTTCACAAGCAAAGATGGGGCGAGGATCACCACTTTGTGAACAACTGCATGAAAAAATAGTCCAACAGTTTAAGAACAATGTTTCTCAACGTTCAATTGCAAGCAATTTAGGGATTCCATCATCGACAGTCCATAATATAATCATAAGATTCAGAGAATCTGGAGAACTTTCCACACGTAAGCAGCAATGCCAAAAACCAACATTGAATGCCTGTGACCTTCAATCTCTCAAGCGGCACTGCATTAAAAACCGACATCATTTTGAAAGGATCTTACTGTGTGGCCTCAGGAACACTTCAGAAAACCACTGTCAGTTAACACAGTTCATCACTACATCTACAAGTGCAAGTTAAAACTACCATGCAAAATGAAAGCCATACATCAACAACATCCAGAAATATCGCCGCCTTCTCTGGGCCTGAGCTCATTTGAAATGGACAGACGCAAAGTGGAAAGTGCGCTGTGGTCTGATGAGTCCACATTTCAAATTGTTTTTGGAAAACATGGACGTCGTGTCCTCCAGACAAAAGAGTAAGAAGACCATCCAGATTGTTACCAGCACAAAGTTCAAAAGCCAACATTTGCTGTGGTATGGGGGTGTGTTAGTGTCCAAGGCATGGGCAACTTGCACATCTGTGATGGCACCATCAATGCTGAAAGGTACATCCAGGGTTTAGAGCAACACATGCTGTCATACAAGCAGCGTTTTTTTCAGGGACGTCCCTGCTTATTTCAGAAAGACAATGCCAAGCCACCTTCTGCACATGTTACAACAGTGTGGCTTCATAGTAAGAGTGCGGGTATTAGACTGGCCTGCCTGCAGTCCAGACCTGTTGCCCATATGGCGCATTATGAAGTGCAAAATACGAGACCCCGGACTGTTGAACAACTGAAGTCGTATATCAAGCAAGAATGGGAAAGAATTCCACCTACAAAGCTTCAGCAGTTAGTGTCCTCAGTTCCCAAATGCTTATTGAGTGTTGTTAGAAGGAAAGGTGATGTTGAAATGTTAGTCCCGTTGTATATTTTTGTTTTCAGAACCTTATTAAACTTTCCGGCACTTATTTCTGTGTTGCACCAGTTATTTTTCTCTTTGCAAATTAGTCCTATCTGGTTCCACCAGATCTGTTTGTGCCATACAGAAGCACGGTCAACTCTTCTCTTTTTTCTTTTTTTTTGGTCATTAAATATCTTGTCTTTGTGGTTTATTCAGTTGAATATAGGTTGAAGAGGATTTGCAAATCATTGCATTTTGTTTTTAATTTACATTTTACACAACGTCCCAACTTCATTGGAATTGGGGTTGTAAAATAATTATTTCGTGGTGGATTAATCTTTTTTTTCTGCAAATTGGCTGTAGAAAACGGCTCTAATCGCATCGTGGATCACAGAGGAGGCTGCAGCTGAAGTCGTTTGTGCGCTAACTACCTGCAGAAAGCATTTTGAGCCATCTAAAAAGGCAATTATTTGCCATGTTCATGACTTGATAAAACAGTTGTGTGTTCTTTCCTTCTTGTGTGCAGCTGTTAAAGTATGTTCATAACAGAGTTAACTTCTTGTTGTAATCCTTCAGATGAGCTGCGCTCTGATGCAATCCACTGACGTCACCACTCGCTCTGTTCACTTCTTTTGACAAGCTGCACGTAGAGTTGGAGATTAGATCGCGCCACATAGCACGACATTTGTGCGTGAAAGATTTTTTTGAACATTTCAAAATTCTTTGTGCACAATAGCACGCACCAGTGCCCCTCTCGCATCCTGTCTGCACCCATTAAAGACGAGTTTACTCTCCAGCAGGACACAGTTTGTGCTAGTGCGTGAGTCAAAGGCATGCTCGTGTTAGTGCACCTTTACACAAAATGTGAAATTGAGACAGTCCTTGGTGAGGTGGAGGAAAGGAAATATGCTTTGTTTGGTCTCTGTTCTGGAATCATGGTCAGAAGAAAAGCCAGTGTGCAGTGTGCTGCTAGATTACCACACTAGCAATCAACAGCGCTAGACATATGAATAAATATTAAATATTTCTAATAAGAAGGCTGGTATAATTGAATTCCCACTCAATTATTTTACCATTAGTATGCTGCACTTGCTTCCAAAACTGGATGTAGACCACCTGCACCCATTCTTTATGTACACTACATCTGAAGTTATGCTGTGTGGATCTATATTGGATCCTCTGTGGTGCTCTGTGCAGTAAAGGAGTGACCAAAAGAAATTACTTTGCCATTATTACACATATTAATATATGTGTGTGCATGAACAGAAATACTATTTTAATGATAAGAAATGTATGCTGTGTGACACTGTCTGCTTTGTTTTACATTAAAATACATCTCACTTCATTTTTCTTTTCATCTCATCAACCTTAACTTGATCTGAAAAACGTGTGTACATCTGGTCTTAAGAATGTTTGAAGTCAGCATGTTCTCGCCACATGTTCTTCCTTAATGTATCCTAATTGATTGGGCGAAAAGTGTGCGCATGTTTTATTAAAAAGAAGATCTGAAAGTTTGGCTACAATTTGCCAGAAGGTACATCTGAGATGCAAGCCTAGATTTGTTGTTTTGGTGATAGAAAGTCCTCCTCTATACCACTTCATGATGAAGCTGTATAACTGGGCATACAAAATGCAAAACATGCACTATGCACAAATTCTCCAATCACAGCTATAGAAGCCTATAACTTCTTCTGGGTTGTCTGGTGTCTTGGTGCCCTTCCTTACTCTTGTCCTTGTCCTGTCATTTTTTGAGAACTATCTACTCCACAGATTTGCCATAGAGTGCCATACTGTTTGTATTTCTTAGTAAGTCCCTTGTTTGCACTCGGGGTCACCACAGCAAATCCAAGGTGGATCTGCATGTTGAATTGGCACAAGTTTTACACTGGATGCCCTTCCTGTGGCAACTCCACATTACATGGAGAACCCGGAACCTTCTGAACTGAAACCAAGAGCATTAACCACTTGGCCACCCCTGCTACTGTTTGTATTTCTTAATTGATGTAAATAAAGTCCAAGATGTATTCAGTGACTTCATGTATCCATTCTGTGACTTGTCTGAAGAAAACTCGCAATAAAACTGATAATTTACACGTATTATATCAAAAGGGTCAATTATGTATGCAATCAAGTTGTAGATATTTGTTTTCACTTTGAGTTTAAGGAAGATAATTTCAGAAATTTTTATTTTTTGCATTTGAAATGGTATAAACAAATTAAAATGTGTGAAAGTGTTCCAATGCTTTCGGAAGGCACTGTACGTTCCTTGCAACACAACCACATCCTGCTGGTTTTACCTCTGCTGAAGCGGCACACAGCAGTCACTGAGAATATTGTCCTGCTGTCCAACGTTGCTTCTGGCTTCATAGGGCTTTGTATGCTTCGATATTTCAAAGTTCCACATGACAGCCATTAAACATCTGATCGTCATCATCACCATTGTGTCTTTTCCTTTTTTCTACTTGTCCAGCCACAGTCAATAAGCAAGTAGTCTAGATATCACTAAGAGCTAGCAGTGCTCACTAGGGATGGGTATTGATAAGATTTTATCTATCGATGCCATTATCGATTCTGCTTATTGATCCGATTCCTTATCGATTCCCTTATCGATACCTCTTGTGAATTTTGTACTAAAAGTAGGCTTTACAGGTTTTCTATGTATTTCATTGAGTCTTAAAGTAAATAAATATGAAATTGGTCACTGTATCCTTGATCTCTGGACATAAATAAAAATAAACAAAACAGTGTTTCGCTTTGAAGTTATTCATTCTGACTGGATTCTATAATTCTAACTTGACTCGGCAGAGAGCCGCGCAGCGTTTGGAGCTGTGTGAACAGAACGGAGGACAATTCTCGTTTCTTTCTCCCAACAAGACAGCAGTCCCAGTTAGTAACTTTAATTCGCACAAAAGTGACTCACGATTTCACATATTCAGGGATGAAAGTGGTGAAAAACAAAAAAGATGGAACCCAAAATTACCCCCCAACACCACGTGCACGAAAATGTTTGAATTCTAGAAGCTCTGAAATGCAATCTGGGACTATTCCAGATGATAAACTGGAGTGAGTGCAGCATCCATTTAGTGAGAAAAAAACCCAACTTTCCTTATTCAAATTCATTCCAGTAGTATTCTGCTCTTACTTGGATGCAGCAGTTTTCTAGCTTGACAGATAGTTCAGGAGGAAATCACTGAAGAAATTAACAAATTGAAGATATGGTTTGACTGAAACAAACTGTCATTAAACTTAAATAAGACAGGAATGAAATGGAGGTGTAAGAGTCACTAGGTGTTCACAGGAAACACTTATTTATTTCTGTATGTATGTATGTATTTATTTATTTATGTATGTTCATTGTTAGTTGGTTTTAGATTTTCTGTTGTTTTTATTCAGGTTCTTTTTGTCTCTTTCTCTAAAATTGTATATAATCATTAGATTAGTTATTATTACTGTTATTGTTGTGCTTGCTATTATTATTAATATAAACAAAAATAAGTTTAAAAAATATTACAATTTGTAATACATTTGACTCTTACAACAACAAATGACAGCTGCAACTGCTTAATGCTAAGTTTAACATTGAAAATGCCGTAGACATGCTAATGTGTTAGCATCGGCCCCATTTTTAAGTTATACATCTATCAACTGTTTCAGAAGACCATAACAGGTCGGTTTAACATTAAAAAAGGTAAATAAAAGTCACAGCCATATGCTCGTTAGGGTTTTAGCGGGTTAAAGCATAAGAAAAAAATTAATCAACGAAGCAATGATCGAAGCACTGCTTCCATCTGCGAATCACTGCTTCGATTGGTTCAATGTTCAAAGCAAAGCCGCGCTGCAGAAAAGTTGATTACAGACCCGCTGCAGGGTCTGTAATCAATGTAGAGAAATTATAATTTTCCTGACACCCCCAAAAACAACGGCCACTCTGAAGGACCAATAAGGGAATCGTTAAGTAAAAAGGTTATTGAAGGCGGTGGATCGAACCATTTCTTAACGATACCCGAAAGGAACCGGTTGTCGATACCCATCCCTAGTGCTAACTGCTTCAAACTCATGTCCACATCATAGCTGTCCTGTTGAGATAAGCTGACATCACTTTCTTTCCAAGCCTTCATGGTCACACGCTTGCAAAATCTGACAAACCTGCATGGTTTTCTTGTAGACACGTAGTAGACAAAACATGGATGTCATGCACTGTAAACAATTCGACCAGAAATTTGGCTGACCGAGGGGATAAAAGATGATGAAAAGATGAAAAACAAATGTTGATGGAGCAATGCATTCTGGGTTGATTTAATTTATTTTTGCTATATGCGGTAGGGAGAATTGGTATTGTAGGTGCTGGTACTGCACCTTCATGTACATTTCTGCTAGCTATTCAGTACAAAAGAAGAAGACCAAACATCAACATACAGTAGTGTTCAGAATAATAGTAGTGCTATGTGACTAAAAAGATTAACCCAGGTTTTGTGTATATTTCTTATTGCTACATGGGAAACAATTCAATCAATCAATTTTTTTTTTTTATATAGCGCCAAATCACAACAAACAGTTGCCCCAAGGCGCTTTATATTGAAAGGCAAGGCCATACAATAATTATGTAACAAGGCACCAGTAGATTCAGGAGATTCTCACAAATCCAACAAGACCAAGCATTCATGATATGCACACTCTTAAGGCTATGAAATTGGGCTATTAGTAAAAAAAAAAAGTAGAAAAGGCGGTGTTCACAATAATAGTAGCATCTGCTGTTGACGCTACAAACTCAAAACTGTTATGTTCAAACTGCTTTTTTGGCAAAACATAAATTTTTTGGATTACAAACTCTTTAATTTGGGATTTTTGTGCATTGTTCCAGTACTTTTTATTATTATTGGCATTTGTTTTTTATGGGGAGGTGATGGTGTAGTGGTTAACCAGTGGGCATGAGACCGTCTGGCTGTAAAATCACCAAGTGCCCTTGGCCAAGGTCCTTAAGTTGCTCCTGGTGTGTAGCGAGGGCCTTGTATGGCAGCACCCTGACATTGGTGTGTATGGGTGAATGTGAGGCATTATTGTAAAACACTTTGAGTTTCTCATATAGATGGAAAAGTGATATATAAATCTAGTGCATTTTTATTATTGGGGTTTCTTTTGTTTCCTACGTAAGTTCTGTGTAAATGGTTATCCATCCATCTATTTTCTATACTTGCTTACTCCAATTAAGGGTCACGGTGGGGCAGGGGAGCTGGAGCCTATCCCAGCAGTCATAGGGCATTGAGGCAGGGTACACCCTGGACAGGATGCCAGTCTGTCCCAGAGCCACATAAATGGTTATTATGTTGACTGTTATTAATAACAAACTTGTGATTTTTTGATATGTAAGTCGCACCAGAGTAGAAGTCACAGAGCTTTTCAAAGTAGTGAAAAAAGGTGACTTATCCTCCAGAAAATACGCTGACTATTTTGTCAGGATTATCTCAGGGTGGCATCATGCAAACGACCTGTTCAAATACCACAAGATTTTCAGTTTTGTTTGAAAAGACACATTACTTAAAAATGTTGCATGTCTTTATTTTGTGCAGTAGAGAGCTGAGTGTATGTCACAGGTTTCTGGCGTAAAATGTCAGCCATCACTAAGTGTCATGGGTCAGTTTAGTACAGATAAGACATGGTGCTCCATGACGAAATTTAAGAAAACAAAACCCCTCATGTCATATATCTGTGCAGGCCAAAAGAGTTTAAAAATACCTGCATTGAATGTTGGCCAAAACATTCAATGCAGGTATTTTTATGGTGTATCCCTATGTGGGGACAATATCCAAAACAGCTTTTCCTGCATTCTGCTTTGTGTCCACACTCTCACATGTCAGTGCCGTGGTCAAGGCGAGGAGCACTGGCTGAGGAGAATGCATGCGAAAGGGCTTATAGCGTGTCACATGTGCCGTTTTTGTCCCAGTGCTCTTACAGTTTTATTGTGGACTTTGGTGACAGGAGGCTGAGCCGGAGTGGGATGAAGATGATTCAAGTAGAAAAGTCAAATAGATGAAAAGGAGGTTTGACAGCAGCATTCCTTTTCTTGGCCAAGAGTCAAACCCCTCTCGCCCGAGCGTTAAGATAATGTGTATCAATAGCGCAGGGTCGCTTCCTTTCACATGACGCGTTCACTGTTGAGAATGCCCTCATTAATAAGTGATTGTGAAACATAAAGTATGCTTTATTCGTGACCCTTGTTTCAGAAGAGGACGAGAGCCCATTTGTTTGACTCAGCCACTCTCAGAAACACTCGCTGCATGTAAATGCAGTTGTCTTGCCAGTACATTAGAGCAAAGCCTGTTATCTCAGTGGTCAGGGTGAGAGAGTACAACACTGTTGTAACTGAGCACTTGTATTCCAAACTAGCACTCAGACATTGAGATGAAAGATATGCCTGCCAGTGCTACATTGCTAATTTAGGGGATTAGCACCTGTTCTACTGAGGCTGATTAATCCTAATCCTGCTTTAACCCCTTTGATCTGAAGTCTGAGTGATTTAGGGAGTGGACTCAACTAATCCCTTCACAACACTAACCAGAAAATACAGTTACCAGATGGAGCGGCACGGTGCACGCCGCTCCAACTACTTGATACCAAAGCCGTGGCTTCATTTAACGCCCTGCTCTGGCTGTCTGAAATGAAAGGACGGCGCCATCAGTGAGTCCTCTTGTGTGCTACTCTCATCACTCAGAGTTAATTCACATTAAATGTGCTCTCACAGGCTGATTAGCAGGAGCAGAAAAATATATTATTGCCGCATTCAGTCGAGACAATTAAAGTATTATACCCTGGTAATGTGAGAGCGAGTGCAATCAGACCCTCACACCTGATTGGTTACCTGTTTTGAAATATCACAACAGATTAGTTGGTATGACAGCTATGGAAAGACATAGGTTTTCACCAAACAGATTCAGATGAACCTGAATCTGTGGGGATGCCTCCTCCTATTTGTTACAAAATTAGGTCCCAGTCAAACTCTGCTCTGGTGTTGTAGATGCTTTGTTTAGTTTTTTTGTGTATTATTTGTTAAAAAAAATCCTCAGTGTTTTCCTAGGCTTTGGAAAACATGCCTAGACTTACCTTGTAAAATGCTGTAAGTGGGGAGATAATAGATAGATAGCTGAATCTATCCACTCCAGGTTATTAATACAGTAACTCAACAACAACAAATGCTGTCAGCTTGTGACTCATTGAATTAAAAAGGCATATAACGAGGAAGAACCTTTCAACATCTGGTCAACGTTGATGCATCAGGTCAATCAAGAAAGCAACATTTTTTGCCTATGTAAATCCCATTATTTGTGTCTGGCACATGCTAGATGGTTAGTGGATGCTGGATTGAAGATTGCTAGGAGCCAAGTCGTCTCAGTCTTCCTATGGCATCTCTACACGTTCCTCAAACCAGTTTGGAAATATAATCCTGGGGTCTCCTCCCAGTTGGACATGCCTATAATACCTCCCTAGGGAGACAACCAGAGGGCATCCTCACCAGATGAGTAACAGTAGAGATGTTGTAAAATTCAAATAACACAGTCACAAATCCACACAACCCTGTGGAAAGGATGTTTATGAATATAGCGGAGGCAGACACTTCTGCCTTCTATCTCTGTCTCTCTCATCATATGTGTGGTTTTGAAGTTACATGTATCAAATGAGTTGCTTCTTTCATTCCTAAAGCAGCGGTCTTGTAGCCATCAAGGCTCCCATTTCTTGTATTTCTTCCCAGTTGATTATATACGGATTGCAAGGACAACAAAATACAGATGTTGTACTGTTACGGTGAAATCACTCTAAAGTCTTTGCAAATTAAGTTGCAGCTTTGAGAATTTTGGCCATTGCCTTTCCAGTGTGAAGTGGGCCTGTTGTGGTGTGTCCTCTGTTCATGTCTTAGTGTCCTTGTTGTCCAGTCCCCTGTCTGTTTCTCTTTCTACGTTTGTGTGTCTTGTCTTGTCTGCTTGCACCCTTTTGTGTTCAGTGTGTGTTCTCCCTTGTCAGTCATCCATGTGGGTCCTCCCTGTGGTTTGTCCTCTGTCTGTGTCTGTGATCTGTCCCTCTATCATCTTTGTGATCACTTGTCTGTCTGTGTTGTCATTATGTTTCCCCTGTCCCACTTTTTGTGTCCCATTTTTTTCATTGTTGATTATGTGTTCCTTAGGTTTATCATCTTTTGGCCTGAATTTGCACTCTTTTGACTTTTGAGTTCCATGTTTATTTTCTGTGTGTGTTCCTTGATTTAGTTTTTGGTTATTGTGCAGTTCCTGCTGTTGGTGGATTATTGGTTGCCTCTTATGTCCTTCTTATGTGTTCTTAGTTCTTGGTGTTGTATTTTCCCTGATTTTGCAGTTTATGTACTGTTGAGTTCCATGTTTGTTTTGCCTCATGTACTTGGATTTGTAATTTCAATTTATTTTCATTTATATAGAGCCAAATTACAACAGAGTTGCCTCAAAGCACTTCACACAGGTAAGGTCTAACCTTACCAACCCCCAGAGCAACAGTGGTAAGGAAAAACTCCCTCTGAGGAAGAAACCTCAAGCAGACCAGACTCAAAGGGGTGACCCTCTGCTTGGGCCATGCTACAAACATAAATTACAGAACAATTCACGGACGAATATACAAGAAATGCTATTGGCGCACAGGACAGGAGGATCGCCAACACGAATACAACTCCCATCTCTGGATGGAGCTGCACCTTAAACAGAGAGAAAAAACAGAATCAGGCATCAGAAAGACAAAAAAAAAAAAAAAACTGTATAATTTGCCAGCATTAAACAACAAGGAAAACAGAGAAATACTAAGGTGATCGCCGGCCACTAGCCCTAAACTTCACTAAAAGACCCAGAATTTAGGTAAAGTTGAGGCAGCGGCCCGCTCCAATTACTAATAAATGAATTAAAAGAGTAAAACGCGTAAAACAAAACTGTACCAGTATGCTAGCCATATGAAAGGGAAAATAAGTGCGTCTTAAGTCTTGACTTGAAAGTCTCCACAGAATCTGACTGTTTTATTAACGCAGGGAGATCATTCCACAGAACAGGGGCATGATAAGAGAAAGCTCTGTGACCCGCAGACTTCTTATTCACCTTAGGGACACAGAGTAGTCCTGCACCCTGAGAACGTAAAGCCCGGGCCGGTATGTAAGGTTTAATTAGGTCAGCTAGGTAGGGAGATGCCAGTCCATGAATAATTTTATAGGTTAGTAGCAGAACCTTAAAATCTGATCTCACTGGGACAGGAAGCCAGTGAAGGGATGCCAAAATGGGTGTAATGTGGTCGAACTTTCTGCTTCATGTCAGAAGTCTGGCTGCAGCATTTTGAACCAATTGGAGACCCCTAATGCTAGACTGCGGTAAACCAGAAAATAGAACATTGCAGTAGTCCAATCTAGAAGAGATAAATGCATGGATCAGGGTCTCGGCATCAGCCATAGACAGGATGGGATGAATCTTCGCTATATTTCGCAGGTGGAAGAAAGCAGTCCTAGTAATATTTCTAATGTGGAGGCCAAAGGACAACGAAGGATCAAAAATTACCCCAAGGTTCCTCACTTTGTCAGTGTGATGTATGATACACGAGCCGAGGCTGAGCGTTAACTAGTCAAATTAATGCCGGTGTCTCACTGGACCAAGAACCGTCATTTCAGTCTTATCAGAGATTAAAAGTAGGAAGTTTCTAGACATCCAACTTCTCACTGCTGCAAGGCAATCTTCTAAGGATTTTATGTGAACGAGATTACCAGCAGTTATCGGCATGTATAACTGAGTATCATCTGCATAGCAGTGAAAGGTAATCCCAAAACGCTGCAATATGTGCCCAAGGGGTGCTATATATAGGGAGAAAAGCAGGGGGCCTAAGACAGACCCCTGTGGAACCCCAAATTTCATGTCACTAAGGTTAGAGGTAGTGTTACTGTACAAAACACAGTGAGAGCGACTGGTCAAGTATGTCGTCAGCCATGCAAGGGCACTCCCAGTAATCCCAAAATGATTTTCCAGCCTATCAAGTAGAATATGATGATCCACTGTATCAAATGCAGCACTGAGATCTAACAGCAACAGAACCGTAGTGATGTCCGAATCCATTGTAAGCAGAAGATCATTCACCACTTTAGCGAGAGCCGTCTCTGTGGAATGATATTTTCTAAAAGCAGACTGCAGTGGCTCAAAGAGATTATTCTCAGTAAGATAGTCTACGAGCTGTCGTGACAAAACTTTTTCCAGAATTTTAGAGAAAAATTATAGATTTGATATCGGCCGATAGTTTGTCAATACACTTGGGTCAAGATTAGGTTTCTTAAGTAATGGTTTAATCATTGCAGATTTGAAACATTTAGGAACAGATCCAGAAGTTAAAGAAAGATTAATAATTTCCAGCACAGTCGGCCCAAGAGTGGGCCACAGGCCCTTAAAGTTTTGTTGCTATAGGATCAAATAAACAGGTTGTGCTCTTTGTTGACATTACGAGTTTTGTCAGCATGCCTAGTGAGATACTGTCAAATTCTGTAAATCTAGGTAATACCTCAGTAGTGGCGCCCACATCAATAGCAGGGTGTAGTGGCTGGATTAAGGCATGCTGGGATATGTTTAACCTGATGTCTTCTATTTTCTTCCCAAAGTAATCCAGGAAATCTTGTGCTGTAAAAGGAGAGCGAACTACAGGTGGTTGTCCATGCAAAAGTGTTGCCACCGTGTTGAACAAGAACTTTGAGTTATGCTTGTTTTTGTTGATCAAATCAGAGTAGTAAGTCCGCTTTGTAGCCAGTAATGCATGCTTATAGTCTAAGATAGCATCACGCCACGCAAGGTGAAATACTTCTAATTTTGAACGACGCCATTTCCGTTCTAGACCTCTTGCTTTATGCTTGAGGTCACGCAGATAATCATTGAACCAAGGTGACTGTGATTTGGGGGAGCGCGGTTTTAACACAGGTGGTGCAATCATGTCGAGTGTAGTTTAGAGCACTGAGTTTAAACTATCCACAAGTCTGTCTGCTGACTGGGTATTTGTCAAATGTGAAGCTAAGACATCAGGCAGTCTAGCTTCGAGTTCAGTCTTAGTTGAGGAGTTGATGCATCGCCGTAATGATATATAAGGTTGTTGTTCCACTAAACACGGCAGCGAAACTGTAAACTTAATAAGTGAGTGATCAGACACCACTGATGCAAGAGGCATGATGTCAATATTCGTGACAGCAACACCATGTGCGAGAACCAGATCCAGGGTATTTCCACTAATGTGCGTCGAATCCCGAATGCATTGCCGAAATCCTAATGCATCCACAATTTCCATAAATGATTTGCAGAGGGGATCAGAAGGCTTATTTATATGAATATTAAAGTCACCAATGATCAGAATGTTATCTACACTAGTTGACAAGTTAGATATGAACGCACCAAATTCATCTAAGAATTCAGAATATGGGCCAGGAGGCCTATATACAGTGACAAAGTAATACTACTGATTTTTATTCTTCTGACCTTGGCAATGTGTAATATCCTGAGCAGAGCGGAGAATCAGATGCTCAAACGAGTGATATTTGTAACTCCCAACAGCTAATAAGCTAAACCTAGATTTATAAATAAGAGTAACACCCCCGCCTTGCTTCGCATCACAAGGGACATGACTAAATGTATATGCTGGTGGGCAGGCCTCATTTAAGGGGAGGACAGCTGTAGGTTTAAGCCAGGTTTCACATAGCCCAATCATATCTAAGTGATGATCAATAATTAGATCATTGATCAACAGTGATTTTGAGGACAGTGATCTTATGTTAAGGAGACCCAGTCTAAGGACCTCAGTGGGTTTGACAGTTGAACTGTTTGGGTTTAGGGGTGGTTCCAGAGTAGCATATATAAGATGCCTAGAAGTAGGTGTAGGTTTAAGACATTCCACGCGCGTTATAGGTAGCAGACATGAAATCTTTGCTGTTGCTGGAACAACCACTGGGCCATCCTCAATTTCAACATCATCCAATATAGTAATGGGTATTAAGTTTGGAAAGCACATCCCTCTATGATTTTTATGGACATGACTACGGAAGCAGGCCACAGTCTCAACTTGTTGAAATTCCCTCCCTGGCAAATAAACTGCACTATCACCATAGTGGATTTTCTGCACTAAATTCCCCGCTAAACTAATGGATTCCACACCCACATTTGTCATAAGCCTTGCAGGATCTCTAATCACCTGCTCCGTGGCCTGCTGTAGATTCCTAATGTTACCCTCCCTGTAGAGCTCTATCTATGTTCGCAGACAAGATGGCGGCACCTTCCCCAGTAGGGTGGAGGCTGTCCGGCATCAGCAAGCCTCGGCGGCCCCAGAACGAAGGCCAGTTATCAATAAAGCTAAAGCCTTGCTGTCTACAAAACTGTGCCAGCCACCTATTTAACGATGTCAGCCTGCTAAACGCCTCATCAGTACCCCGGGAGGGGAGGGGACCAGAGACTATTAATCGATGCCGACACATCTTTCTGGCAAAGTCACAAGTCCTCTCTATGTCCATTTTTGTGACCTCTGAGTGCTTCATCCTGATATCATTGGTGCCAACATGAATAACTATGTGACTATATCTCATGTCATGTTCCTTCATCTGTCTTCCCTTCTGCAGTGTCAGCACCCTAAGATGAGGTGCAATGTTGGGAGCTCTGGCCCCAGGAATACATTTAACGTCAGCCGGCGTCTGTAACCTGACTTTGCAGTTGATAGAATCCCCTATCACTAAAGTCTGGTGTTTCGGCCTGGAGACAGGAGTGGAAGTCACTTGTGGGCTCAGAGAATTCACATCTGGCAAATCCAAGGGGGAGAACCAATTCACAGTTCTCACTGGTGAGTGTGATCGGGGTGCCACAACCGGGCACCAAGCCCTACGGGGCTTCCTCCGCCTAGCCACAGTCCGAAAGCCATCCTCCACAGCCGGTGTTTCTAAGCTGATGCTAATGGGCTCGCTAGCCAGCCCAACACTAACCTCATCTGGAGTGCCCGTAACATCTAACTCCACTGCGCTAAGAAGCTGCTCTAACTTACGGACACAGCTCTCTAAGAGAGCCACCCTATCTTCCAACATCACACAGGATTTATGGAGGGTGTAAAGTAGAATTAGTAGTGTACTTTGTGCACTAAGAAATTTAAGAATGTAGCCAAGCAAACACGAGCTAACCAATAATGGATAAGCTAACCACTCCTAAGGCTCACACAGACACAAATAAATTTATTAAAATTCACAGCAGTTACACTGAAAAACTAACAGAAGTATTAAACAGGTAAAAAAAAAAAGCAGCAGCTATAAAACACACTAAACAGTTAATTAACTAACAGGAGTTTAAAAAAATGAAATGAAAAAATGATGACTGGGGTCCAAAATAGGTAACGCAAGCTAACCGCTAGCGAAAATGTTAGCCGCTCCTAAGATTTTACACAGGAGTAAAATACTTACTTAAAATTCACAGCAGTTCAACTGAAAAATGAACAGAAGTATTAAACGGCTAGAAAAGAAACAGCTATAAAAAGTAACAACGGAGAGGGGAGGGGTTGACCTAGCTAGCGAAAGCTAACCGCTAGCGAATGCTAACCGCTAGCGAATGCTAACTGCTAGCGATTCACAACAGGACTGTTGTTAAATAACGTTCAGAGTAGATACAATTAATAACCAGAACAGTGCTAAACAGAAATAAAAGAAGTGTGTGCCACCGTGTGAAGTGCAGCGTGTCGTCACAACAATCCGTCAGAATCGAGTTGCCATTTGTATTTTGGTTTTGTGATTTTCTTCTTCTTAGGTTATGTTTTGTTTCTACTCACTAGATGTTTGTTTAGTTTCGAGTCACCTTTTGGTTATTAGTTACATGAACTTTGACCTTATCTCCCTAATTCACACACCTGTCCTTCATTTGTTTATTAGTTAGTTTTGTATTTAAGCAGCACCGTGCCCTTGTTTGTTTGCTGGTTTCTTCGCATTGGTCCCTCCTGTGATTTTTCATGCATAAGTACTCAGAGATTCTTTGTTTACCCCCCGTGTGGCTGTCACATACCTTGTAGACTGTTATTCACCTGTTTGGATTAATAAATCACCTTGTGTTTGATGGCTGCCTGCATTTTGAGTTCTGTTTTGACATTACTAAAATGTAACAGCAGGAAAATCATCTTGTTTTCTTTCACAGGTAGCAGAAGGTTTCATACATTTTCAAAGTAGAATGTTACTGTTGTCAGTCAAGATGGTGATATGTTTTTGAATTCCTTTATTTTTGAAGTGCCCAACTGTTAAGGTGCACGAGAATATTTGTGTTTGTGTAATATCAATTTAGTATTATTTGTAGCCAGAATCAGAGCAATGGATTTTACATTGTCCACAAACAGTCTTTAAAATCATAATATTTAATCACCCTCAACATGGCAGCCAGGGTTTTTTCTCAAAAACTGAAACAAATCTAAGTAGTAATAAATTGGGACAATAAGCCCATGTTGCAACAATTTTACATGTGCCAACTGAGTCTGAAAGGAATTTGTCCTGCTGTAATGGAAGAGATGACAAACAAATAAATGCACACACATGAAAATCATAACACCATCAGCCAGAAATTGAAAGTTGAAAGTATCCAATTCAAAATCAATAAATAATTGTTTATTTAAAAAGAAAATCTTTTCATCTGCATATGTATGTATGTATAGACAGATGGACACACACACACACAAACAGGACCCTGAGCAATACCCTTCTCTAAAAGAGGTGGGGTAATGGTAAAACAGGTTTTATTGCAGCAAAAACTAGAGTGTTTAATCTGTTGGCTCAAATATTACCTGCATTTCACCATCCATGGTAACCAGATGAGACTCTGCAGAGGGTCTTAGAAGTCAGTAAAATATTTTCACATTTATTCAGTATTAATTCTGGTCTGCTGATGAGCTGATCAGTCATAAAATAAATTATATCTTTGGAGTGCTTATTATGATTACCAGATTGTGGTGTGTGACTGCGTGAGCATGCACGCACTGTTTGTGGGTGTGTTTTGTTTGTCATGGTAACACATGGATATACTAGATATGAGCGAGAAAGGGGGTGAAAAAGAGACTGTGGGAGAATTTCGTTCGATTTAGTGTGGTGAAGATGGTGGGAAGAAAGGTAATTGAAAAAGAAAGACATGCATTTGGTTTTGGTTTTTTTTTTCTTCTAAATGAGCAAATAAAAATGGGTGGGACTGACCACAACATGGCTTGAGTGTGTGTCGCTGTCTGTTGGTTTTAGTAGATGCACAAACACATTGTCCTCCATGTCTGTGTTTGGTGAACACAGACTGAGGACCACACAGGATCTCTGTTTCGGGCGTCACGATGTGGCAGCAGTGTTATTATTGATCCTGCCACAGCACCGTTTTTAACTGCCGGCCTGATTTAAATAACATGTTACAGCCTGTTTTATCCAGGACCACTGAATTATTAAACATGTCTAAGAAGCAAAGACCGCTCTCTTTGCAAAATGGTTGCACAAATCTGCACTGTTGCTGCCATTTAAGGGGATAAACAAGCACTTCTTCATTGGTGTAACTGAGAGGAGAAAAAGTGAAAATTTAGGACATAAAGAGATTTAAAAATATATATAATCGTATGTCTTTATCTTGCTCTGTGAAGATTGATTAAACACTGTAATACCTCAAAAGCAAGATTGCTTTTCATAGTATTTTCATTTGATTCTTTACAGAGTACAGATAAGGGTGACAGATGAAGAAGTCTTTGGATGAATCAGGACATGACGAAACCACTTCAGGGCTTGTAATAGTTTTTTTTTTTTTTTTTTTGTCAACAAACATTTTTTAACTACGTTTTTCACAAAATTACCAAACTTTTAGTTAAAATCCAGTTATTGCAAAGAACATATCCTTTCAGATGTAGAAACATGATTACCTTTCAGGTTTACAATCCAATGCATGATTTCACAAATACAACATTGTTTCCTAAAGGATTTTGGGAAACCATGAGGCAGTGGACTCAGAACCTGGAGGAGGATCCAGGAACATGACCCTAGGAGAACTTTTTTTCTGTGTTTATTTTATGTAAATGCATCAATCTGGTACACCTTGATAATAAATAAATAAATGCGTAAATAAAATTTAAATTACAAAGTAAATAAAATAAAATATGATAAGAGCTGTAATATGTTTATATTTATAGGGATGTTTGTGCCCTGAACAATTTTGCACTTGAGTAATAAATGTAAACACGCTAGTGGTATAGCTATGAACATTGTTATTGATGACTGAATGTTATGATTCAGAGTTTGCTAACCTTAAAGGACATGTCGCACTGAAATCATAACAAATTAGATTTAGGCTGTTAGTGACCATCCGGTGATACACCTGGATTACTTTGTGCACTTCCCTAACCGGTCTCAGAGTATACAGCATTCGCAACACCAGTTACAGAGACTGCCGAAAAACAGAATACTCATGAGAACTTGTTTTTCTGTGTTTTTGACAGCATTTATGTAGGTTTGAGGAAAATGTCCCAGCGTGCGCTTAAATGGAACGTAGCTGCTAATGTTAAGGATGGAGCCGCAGGTTAATTGCAAAGTTTACATGAGTGTGATGTCGTGTTCTGATAACTATTTTTTAAGTGACAACTGTTAATTTTGATGCAGTCATGAGAAAAGCAGCCGCCACTCTCCTAAGTGAGAAGACTGTGCGTTAATGTCCAACATGAACGCAACCTGTTAAAAACAGTCTCTGCTAGAGGCATAGCTTTGTGCACGCTTATAAGTGTTGTCATTGATTTAACTGTGAAAATCCACAAAATACATCTGTGTGATGAGACAGCCTGAAAAACAGCCAGTTCTGCGACCATGTTCACTGTGGGAGCTATATCAACGTTAAAACAGCGTGTTGTTCAGGTACAGAGAACAGACTACACACACAAGTTTTGGGCATGTAGCACATACAGGGAGAACAGACGAGGATGCCCCAGAGGGAGGGCAAATGCTCTCACAAAAAAATCTGAAAGAGGATGAATAAGATGGATAAGAGAGGGGCCTCTGGTGAATGTAAAGTGGATGGACACCATCCATCATGCGCTTTCAGGTGAGACAGTGCGGAGAACGGTGAAGGATGAGAAGGATGGACGCTGGACGTGAAAATCATTCCCTGTCCTACCACAGTGTTGATTTATAATAAAAACAAATAATTGGCACAAATAATTTGTGTTGCATCTTATTTTGACATCTGTTTGTTTTGTAAATAGTTTAGCATTAGCATTTCCTGAACTATATGTTTTTGAAATGTACAATTTATATTTACATTCTAAATCTTATTGTGATATGACTGTTTTGTAAATAATTGTACACAAAAAAAAGCCTGAAGCATTTCCTGCATTTATGTAAATAATTGTATTTAACTTTGCTTTTTTGCTCCATTTATACATATGTTTTTGAAACTTACAATTTATATTTACATTTTAAGTTATGAAAATGTTATGTTATGAAACGTTTGTGGTTTTCACAGTCAAAAAAACAAAACAAAACTTTTTTCTACTTGGGCTTAATGTTTTTGTGTGATTTTAGATTCACTGTGTTAATGCAGTAGGTCGGAATGAATGAGAAACTATAAAGTCACACAGGTGAGATTGTGATGAAAAAAATGACACCAAACAAGGCCAGGTAAACACTTTTTAAAGGTAAATTATAAAGGTAAAACCAAAAGTAGTAAAAAACGGCCAATTAAACCCTGGACTCCAGAGGGTTAAAGTACAGAACCATTGTTAAAAATACATTCATTGTCATTATTATTGTTATTATTATTATTTGTAGTTGTTGTTTTAAAAAAAGTGGACCTTTACTCCAATGGTGGTGGTGGTGGTGGTGGTGGTGAGTTTGACCCTCGATTATCTGGCTACGCACCTGCATTGACTCTGTAAGCAAGGGGGAAGTAAACAGCTACAGTAAGAATATTTATTTATTTATTTATTTATTGTGGAACTTGCTACCTGACTGACTTGTAAGAAGGGAATATCACATATACAATCTGACAGACACAGACTTGGTGCATATTTTAAGAGTGAAATGTTTTTAAAACTGGCATGAGCTCCACGCTTAATCAGAGACACTTTGTCAGATATGCAAGATGTACTATTTCATTTCCCGGTTGAACTGATGAATGTGTTTCTGTGGAATATTTTGTGCCAGGGTTTGTTTTTAAATAAATGCATATGCTGATCAAATAAAACTGTGCACACATTACAGAAACTAATGAAATGTCGCAATGCTTAGGGATTTAACAGTCGGGTCTTTAGTGAGCAAATAATTTGGTGCTCTTTTGCACTTGTTGTGAACTTGATGAGCTGTTGCTGTTTGTAGCTCTGTAACTGGAAAAACACAGAGTCCATGCAGTCGTTCTAGGTCAGGGGTGCTCACACTTTTTCAGCATGCGAGCTACTTATAAAACGACCAAGTCAAAATGATCTACCCCACTACAAAAATGCAAAACATATAATTATTTTCAAATGTATTGAAAATTGTATGTACAGTGTATGTTGATGTACCTTGCATAACCGAATGAGCCAATATTGCACAACACACATAAAACTATTAACATTTTTTTGTAATTACCTGAGTTTACTTTGATGACTTGCACTGAATTGAATCAGCCAGGGATGCATAGTCCGGACAGTAGCTGCTGACAGCCAGCCTCAAGCACACTTCCAAATGTTCATCAGTCATGGTGGAACGGTATTTGGACTTAATGATCTTCATTTAGGAAAAGCTTTGACTGAAGATAATATCTCTGCCTTATTTTTAAAGTCTCGGAACAATGAATCAGCTGCTTCAACGAATGCCTCTTTTACCATCTCTCCGTCTTGGAAGGACTTATTGTTTTTAACGATGACGTGACTCACCCGGAACGATGCTTCGGTGGCGGCTTTTGCTTTTGAAGTTTGTTGAGTGAAAAATGACTGCTGTCCAGACAACTGGGATTTTAGTTCCTCCACCTTTCTCTTTCTCAGCTGGCTTTTCGGCGGGAAGTCAGTGTCGTATTTTCCATGAAAGGTCCGAAAATGCCGCTCCACATTTCCCTTCTTTGGTATTGCGATGGTAGACTGGCAGATGAGGCAAACGCACTTCGAAAATGACATCGTGAAAAAAAAGTCCACCTCCCATTCCGTATGAAAGTGATATGTTTTTGCCTTCTTACTTGGTCCAGCTTTCTCACTCATTCTGATGAGCTTTAGCAAGGGCTTATCGGAGGTAATTCGCTGACTAGGTTGTAGGTTTTGCTGCGCTTCACGCCGTTATTTATGCATGCACGGCGACCTAAAGGTCAAAGTTCAGTTCAGTTCATCTGACTGGTTGCCCTGTATGTCAATCAAGTGACAGGATGGATAATAGGCTGACATCTATTTTTTTAATGTCACGCTACAATCGACCGGTACTACCTCTGCGATCGACCAGTAGATTGCGATCGATGTAATGAGCACCCCTGTTCTAGGTGGTCTAATTTACTGTACTTGCTGGAATATAAGCTGTGGTTTATTTACTAATTTGAGATGTCTTGTGACTTATATACCAAAAAATCATGATTACGTACATTTTCATGACAGTGAAAACAAGAAACGTAACATTAAGCTGCCTTTTTTGTGTTTTACCCAAATGAGAGCTGAGGGGGAAACTTTGTAATGGGCTCAATTACTTTCACCACGTGTTTAAAACTGAGTTGGGTCACACTTAAGGGGTTCGTTATATGACCGATCGTGATGGTATCATTACTTTGAGGTTTTCCTCATAGCTTTTGTGATCGTTGGGCTCCAGAGATAAAATACATTAAGCAGTTGTGCTCATCTGCAAACAGCAAAACATCCTGCCGAATGACACCAACAAATGACTAAATGAACATCTGTTCCTGCGCTCTGCTGCAGCACATAGCAGAGAAACACAATGTAAAGAATAAACACAACTGAACCAGAGTATTTCCAAACATCAGAGTCTCTGCTGTGTTAATGGGTTCAAATTGTCCAATCCATGTGTGATAATCCATCTTCAGTTATTAAATGATGAACTGGAATATTTCTTAATAGCAGATACTGTGCTGTTTACAGACTTGCAAATAAAATCCAGTCTTTTGTCTAATCACCCAAGAGCTGCCCCAAACACTTAAGCCCTGGTCCCACCAAATAATGGATGAGCAATGAGCCTCGTAGCATGTGTTTTTTTTTTGTTTTTTTGTACAAGTCCAGTTATTCAACAATCGTGGGAGAATAGTGGCTGTTAGAGGCAGAATATTAGGCTAACGAGGCTCATCTCTGAGCGTGGCGCTAATTTAAAGAAGTTCAAAATTTAGCAACAACAGCATGGGGCAGTTGGTGTATGAGGTACTAAGAGGATTTTAGAAGCATGTTTGTGATGAGGATGAGGCTGTTAAAAGTTTATTATCTGAGCCCCTGGCGGCCACAAGAGCTGGATTGGCTATTTTGGACAGGCTATTTTGGCTCAGCTCTCTTGCACACTACAATCCCACCTGCTTTGTGCACCAAACGCTGTATATAAAATAATTATTTTGTAGCGGATTAATCATCTACTGTCAGAGCTTAGATGTTGAAAACGCCTGCAATCGCTTCTGGAATCACAGAGGACCATTTCATTTGGAGCTTATTTCCTCTCTCTGTCTCATGCGCTAAGGCGGAGAACATATTATTTATAATGTGGTAAAATAGTTGCATGTTCATTCCTTCTTTATAAGCAGCTGTAAAAGTATGTTTATGATAGATTTTACATCTTGTTATAATGGATCAGATGAGGCGTGGCTGTGCACGCTGATGCAATGACTCGCACTCAAGACGAGCATTTATGCAGAATGTGAGCATGCAAAAGAGCGATTTTGCAAAATGACTGTATAAGCTGCGGAAGAAATAAAGCCAGCAAGAAGAAGCACAGAGGCGACTGTCCAGGAACCCGTGGTTTTGTTCTAGCTTATCTATGGATGTGTTTTGTGTTGTGTTTTCTTAGGGGTTGAGGGGGTGGGGGGTGAGTGATCCACGGTTGCGGGTGTATATAATTAAAGCAGCCACCTCATGGTGTCTTTTTATTTATTTATTTATTTATTTTTTGGTCACAGAGAGCTGGGTGAACACGCAGAACTGCTGCATTTAATGACTCTGGAACACAGGTGAACAGCAGCCTGGTACACGGATGCGCACCCCAGCTGGACTGTGCAGGGGTGTCTTCTTTTGGTCTGCATTTAAAAAATGTGACAACATTTTGAATGGATGCTGGGAATTGAAAATCCATACTTTAAAAGGACCAAGTGTGGGACGGCTGGAGGGCTGGACCAAACCCATGCCTAAACGTGCACCAACATCGCGTTACATGGCGCTACATGGGTCATATGTGGCTTGACGTGGATCATATGCGGCGACATGAGCCATTCGAGGCTGGACAGGGCTCAAATGACAGGTCGGTCGTGGCTCATTAAAGGCTGATACCTGGCACATGCGAGGTACATGGAGGCTTCTTCATAGCGGATACATGATAAATTTATACGTGGATCACTGTTCGAATAATCACTGACAAATCCATACGTGGCTCATTTTTAATGGCTTTATTATTTGGTGGGACCAAGGCTTTAGGCTGATATACGTATTACCAGAGGCAACGTTCTTCTTCTTCTGAAAAAGCAGTGTAAAGAACAAACAGAAGAAATATGTTCTTAAGAAATAATGTTTTTTAAACTGAAAGACCACATTCTTGAATAAAAACAAAATGGAATACAGCTTTTTATCCGATTTGCAAGAAAACTTAGTTGGATTATTTGAAACAAAATGGACAGCTCTTCAAGAGTCCTGTGTAAAAACTGAAATTTACGGTGAGTTTGTTAGTGTGCGAGAAGAGTTTTCAAACGTTTAATTGCATTGCATGTTCGCCTCACATATAACTGTCTGTTCAGTGGCATAAAGAAGCAGTTTGCTCATGTTTTGCACTTGTTACAGTAACTAATTAGCTCATAGCTTCTGATTGCTAAAGCAGTGTGCATTATAAACAAATAATGCACTGACTTTTCAAACATTTAATTATATTGCACATTCACTTCACTTATGATTGTGTGCTCAGTAGCTTTAAGAAGCAGTTTATTCATGTTTTGTCCCTGGTATAGTAACATTAATTGGCTTGTTAGCTGTGTTCCTTAATGGTGTGTATACTTTATAAATACATAATGCGGCAATTAAATTAATTTTGCTTCTTGTTACATGAAGTGGTAAATGTGACTAATATTCTGGTGTGTTATACATTTTATTGCATTTTATTATAAAATTTTCTTTATATCAACAAAACGTTGACTATTGCCCCCAGTATACAATGAAAATACTGCAGGTGGACCATGGGGCGTCATTAAACATTAATAAAAATGTCTTTGATTTTCAGTTTTGCAAAAAACTTTAAAATGACCAAAAATACTCATGAATATTTTTAAAATGTCAAAAAGTCATGACATTTAAATTACAGTGCATCCAAAAAGTATTCAGTGCTTCACTTTTTTCCACATTTTGTTACAGCCTTCTTCCAAAATGGGTGAAATAAATTTTTTTCTCAACATTATACACACAGTACCCCGTAATGACAATGTGAATTTTGTTTTATTTTTTAGATTTTTGCAAATTTATTCATTAAATAAACCAACAACTAAGAAATCACATGCACGTAAGTATTCACAGCCTTTGCCATGAAGCTCAGAATTGAGCTCAGGTGCATCCTGTTTCCACTGATCATCCTTAACTGGAGCTTAATTGGAATCTACCTGGGGTAACCTGAGTTGATTGGACATTATTTAGAAAAGATACACACCTGTCTGCATATAAGGTCTCACAGTTGACAGTGCATGTCAGAGCACAAACTATACATGAAGTCAAAGGAATTGTCTGTAGACCTCTGAGACAGGATTGTCTCAAGGCACCAATCTGGGGAAGGGTGCAGAAACACTTCTGCTGATTTGAAAGTCCCAATGAGCACAGTGGCCTCCATCAGCCATAAACAGAAGAAGTTCATATCCACCAGGACTCTTCTTAGAGCTGGCTGCCTGTCTAAACTTAGCAATCAGGGAGAAGGGCCTTAGTCAGGGAGGTGACCAAGAACCCAATGGTCACTCTGTCAGAGCTCCAGTTTTCCTTTGTGGAGAGAGGAGAACCTTCCAGAAGAATAACCATCTCTGCAGCAATCCACCAATCAGACCTGTATGGTAGAGTGCCCAGACAGAAGCCATTCCTTAGTAAAAGGCACATGGCAGTCCGCTTGGAGTTTGCCAAAAGGCACCTGAAGGACTTCCAAACCATGAGAAATAAAATTTTCTTGTCTGATGAGACAAATATTGAAGTCTTTGGCATGAATGCCAGGCTTCATTTTTGGAGGAAACCAAGCACCATCTCTACAGTGGAGCATGGTGGCAGCATCATGCTGTGGGGATGTTTTTCAGCAGCAGGAACTTGGAGACTCGTCAGGATTGAGGAAAAGTTGAATGCAGCAATGTAGAGAGGCATTCTGAATGAAAGCCAGCCAGAGCCCAGACATGAATACGATTGAGCATCTCTGGAGAGATCTGAAAATGGCTGTGCACCAACACACCCCATCAGTCTGAGGGAGCTTGAGAGGTGCTGCAAAAAGGAATGGGCAGAATTGCCCAAAGATAGGTGTGCCAAGGTTGTGACATCATATTCAAGAAGTCTTGAGTCTGTAATTGCTGCCAACGGTGCATCAACAAAGTATTGACCAAAGGGTGTGATTGCTTATGTACATGTGATTTCTTAGTTTATTTTTATTACATTTGCAAAAAAATTCAAAAAATTATTTTATCATGTTGTCATTATGGGCTTCTGTGAGTAGAATTTTGAGGGAAAGAATGAATTTACTCTGTTTTGAAATAAGGTTGTAACATAACAAAATGTAATAAAATGTGGAAAAAGTGAAGCGCTGTGAATACTTTCTGGACACACTGTATTTGTCATTCTTCACTGGCTCACATAATTCTACAGAAATGTTTCAACTTATTGTCATACGTCAGTCAAAATTGTGATCAAAGGTTTGGTTGGGCTGCTGACAGACGTCAAAATTGGCTGCAGTGTTGTTAATTTTGGGAATGGCTGAGTTATATTCTTTCTGCTGTCTTGTTTGGTATGTTTGAAAAACGGTTCACTCCAGCTGCACAATGGGATGATGAGTGTTAAATGTCAGAAAGCTGCATAAAACAGATTTACTTTAAAATTGAACACTCCAACTATTAGAAGTCATGAGTTTGACGACAGAGGTCAGCCTCCCACTCACTCCATTTGGACTTTCACTGCTGTGTCATTGCAATGAAATCATCTGCCTGCAGCACACATCATCAACTGTGCAACCTCCTGACCAAAAGAGTCTGGATTCAGGGCATTCAAGAAATAAAAATCAATTCAGAATTACACTTCGTTCAAGACCAAAGCATCACACCATCTGTGCAGTTTATTCTGCCTCCAGCTGAACATTGACCCGGTTGATTTATCCTTGTGTGGGTGAGGTTTTTTCCGTCATTTTGCCACGCCATGAATCTCCTCTTCAGATCTACCTGCCTGCTCCCTGCGGACAGGCACCAGCAAACAAATAAGATTTGGAATGGTTTTCAGGGCCCATAACATCAGCCTTTGCTTGGGGCACGTTGGGTGGTCAGTGTGTGTGACTTTCTCATAGCAGGGTTTGTTAACCCCCATCCATCCCTATTAGAGGACACTTATCAGGGACAGCAGCAAGAGTGACATGCTCCCAGTTGGTGTTCCCCAGGAGAAAGTGTGATGCAGTGCAGGGATGCATCCCTACGGAGCACTGAGGTGTGTGTGTGTGTGTGTGTGTGTGTGTGTGTGTGTGTGTGTGTGTGTGTGTGTGTGTGTGTGTGTGTGTGTGTGTGTGAGAGTTGTTAACTGCAGATAGGACCCTGCGACTCTGAGATATGCACAGGCTCATTAATTAGAAGCTCTCATTATCCCCCCTTAGGCTCCAGACACTTAATCAACACCCAGCTCCAGCTAAGAGGTGCATGGGCATGCCCCTAAACACGCGTGCACACTTGCACGCTCCTGCACGCCCATCTCACAAACTCCACAGTGGGCTTCATTCTGACAAAACATCATCCAAGAACAGAGCCATGTAAAAAAGGGTGAGTGAATGAATGAATGCTAATGAAGGTTGTTTGTTTTCAGTGATGTACAACACGGCAGAGTGGGTGGGTGTCATTTCTGGCAAACACTTTTATTATAGTGTTGTTAAGCATTTTACTACAGATTGATTCATCCACCTGCCAAGCCTAACTATGGAGGCAGTCTGTCAGAAACTATAAATTATACATTCATATTAAAGATTTCTTAGCAGAAAATATTGATTCTTATATAGAATATTTCATTGTTGTGGTTTATCATAGACCTATGTATTCTTTATTCATCGTATGCATGGACGTTTTTCTAGCACCATTACACAACAAGTGTTATTAATTTCTGTACAACCACCATTCATCACCATCCTTGATAATTAACTTGTTTGTACACAGAGAGAGAGAGTTGTGGACATAAATTTAAATGCTTTCAAACCATCACCCACCTCCAGTGCTAAAAAAACACAGCTAGTGCAGGAGTGCTAAAACCTGCCATTTTTTGAGTGGTCGCTTTTGGCTGGCTCCAAATGTGACTCAAACCCCATAGAAGCCCATGTTAAAATCTCCAACTTTAGAGCAGAAACAGATGTTTACAGCATGACACAAATTGTTTCCGTCTCTGTAGTTAGTTTCTTCATTTATTACAGTTGCACGAGGTATAAATTTTTATACAGCTCACACCAAGAGAGTGGTCCATCTCTATAACCTAAAAAGCTGTCAACCAAGGCTCACACTATTACTGAAAAATCTCCATCTGTTTTCTAACCACGCAACAAGAGCAGCCACATTTGTTTTTGTTGTTGGGGTTTACCCAAGATGTCACTGGAAATTCTCCAAACATGTCCTCACTCATTGCACAGGTAACAGTTGTGGCTACTGTATGCTTGAATAAAGTATCAGCTATAAAATCAGCTGATGACTTAAAACCTAATACTGTGTTCTTTCTGGGCCTTCAGCAGTATCACAGTCTTGTTTACAAGGGGTGATTGAAAACTTTTGAGCCTGACCAAGAAAATGTAGGACATGGTTATCCTTCTTTTGCATTCTGAGAACCTAACAGTTTTCTTGAGAATGTGTGAAATTTTAAATCACTAGGTGCAGTATTGCAGACACAATATTTCAGTGAAGTGAGTAGATTTATGACAGATTGGCAAAATGGACCAAGCTGGTTGGTGTGCTGTGATTCAGTATATCAAGAAAAAGGGAAGGTCTCCGAAGGAGGTCCATGAAGACATGGTAATAATATTAGGGGAGGATACCCCATCTTATTCCATAGTTAAACGTTGGTCAGCCACATTCGAAAGGGGCAGAACAAGCGTCAAAGATGGAGCGAGAGCAGGAAGACCCAGAACTGCCACCTTGACTGATACGATCCAGAAGATCTATAATATGGTCCTTGCTGACAGAAGAGTAAGTGAGCATTACATAGCGATGAACTGCAGCCATTTACCAGGACAGACTTTATTCAGTTCTGATGGAAAAAATAGGAATGACTAAAGTTTCAACATGATAGGTCCCAAGGGTTCTCACAGTCTATCAGAAGCGCACAAGGTTTCAGATGACCATGAATCTTCAGCTTTGTGAAGCAGATCCAGATAACTTCATGCGATGATTCATGAACATGGGCAAGACCTAGGTCTATCACTTAGGACCGGAGTCCAAACAACAGTTGAAGCAATGGAAACGTGCCCCCCCCACCTAAGTAAGCCAGACCTGTTTCATCTGCTGGAACGGTCATGGCCTCTGACTTCTGGGATGCTGAAGGCATCATAAGGGTGGACTATCTACAGAAAGGGCAGATCATCAATACTTCCCCTTTGGGACAGTTGCGGGAGAAAATAAAGCAGAAACAATGTGGAATGCTATGACGAGATGTTCTTTTTGACCAGGACAATACTCTGGCCCACACGTCAGTCATTGCAGTAGCTGACATTCATAAATTTGAACTTGTTCAGCACTCTCCTTATTCCCCTGATTTGTCTCCTTTGGGCTTCTGTTTGTTTCCAAACATGAAAGGCATCTTGCTGGAACTCCTTAGACATAATACTTATCATGATGTCATATCTGCAGTGGATGACTTCCTTGAGTTCCAGAATAAGACCTTCTATGAGAACGGTTAAGGTACTGCCACAATGCTGGAAAAAATGTGTGAACTTACATGACGATTATGTTGGAAAAAAGCATTATATAAATTCAGTTATGGTTTCTCCTTGGTCAGGCACAAAACTCGTCAGTCACCCCTTGTACCTTTGGAATAACCCAGATTTGAAAAATTAGAAATGACAACCACTAGGCTGAACTACTCTCAATTAAATTGTAGTCAGTATGAGTGGGTTCTTCCACGTGAGCATGAATAATGACAGAGACTCTTTTGTTGCAGAGGAGCTTGCATACTGATGCAAGTGTGTACTGTATCGTCCTATGGAATTTACTGCCTTCAAACTCCAGCTGTTGTAATTAAAAGGCTGTTGATCATTCAGATGGCGAACGCATGAAAATAATTATGTTGAGGAAAGGATTTGAAGTGCTGCTCCTTTGTGGAAACCTCTGTTTTCCCAGTTTTCATTTCAAGCTGCTTTTGTCACTGTCATTATTGTGATGCACTTTGTTTTACACCATGTGAACTAATAAACAGGCAAAGAAGAACAGACACTACTTGGTATTTCTTTCCCAAAGATAGACTTTGACTGTAGCTTAGATCAAGCTGACATCAGAGAGACATAAAACATCACTGGCTGCACAAAGCTGTCTTGTTCTTGATCATCTTAAATAGGACTGCTGTGTATTCTAAGTAAATTACGGCTCTTCATACTAAAAAATGAGGCGGCCAGAAGTGAAACTTCAAACTGTGAAGCTCCAGCACAAAACACATGTCTGGAGGAAGATCATAAGGATCCATTACTGGGATGATTTATCAAAAGCATTTCCAAACTGTTTACTATTTTCCTATTGCTCAGTCTAAAGTATTGGAGACCACAAATGAGCCATGATTTATTATCCACCACTGGATGTAAGGCCAGAAGAGAGATATAGAAATACACTCAGTGTCAGTGTGCATTTGTGCGACAGTCACACTTTCTTATGCACATGTTCACTTGAACAAAATTTAACAGATTTAAATTAAATTTAAGCAAAAATCTCAGCCTTATAGGGTGTGCAGCCAGTACACGCTGAGTGTTGGTCCCAAGCTCAGAGAAATGAGTAGGGTTAGATCAGGAATGGCGTCAAGTGAAAAACAAGCCAAAAAAAGAAAAAATCTATGCAGAGTACAAATCAAATTTCCATACTGGATCGGTCGAGATCTGGGTTAACAAGGCCCGGAAATTGGGCTACTGTGGGGTAAAGAAGGAAAAGAAGAGGAGGAGAACATGTCCAGAGGCAGCAGAAGAAGAGGAAAACTGGAAAGGTGGAAGTGAGAATCTGGACTTTGATTGTTGGCAGTGTGACTGATAAATGGAGAGAGCTGGCTGAGATGATGGAGAGGACAAAGGTAGACGTGTGCAAGAGACCAAGTGGAAGGCAAGAAAGGCCAGGAGCATAGGCGGTGGGTTCAAGTTGTTGTATCAGGGTGTGAATAGGAAGAGAAATGGTGTTGGGTCATTTTAAAGGAAGAGTATGTTAAGGGTGTTTTGGAGGTTAAGTGAGTGTCTGACAGGGTGGTGAGTGTGAAGTTGGAAATTCAAGGGGTGATGAATATCATCTATGCATATGCCCCACAGGTAGGTTATGAGATGGAGAAAGACCATTTCTGGAGAGAGATAGTGGAGAGTGTGCCCAGGCATGAAACATGATGGGAACAGACTTGAGTGGGCATGTTGGTGAAGGGAACAAAGGTGACGAGGAAGTAATGGGTAGATATGGTATCAAGGACAGGAATGTGGAAGGACAGATAGTAGTTAATTTTGCAGAAAGGATGAAAATGGCTGTGGTGAATAGCTACTTTAAGAAAAGGGAGGAGCACAGTATAGATAGTATAAGAGTGGAGGAAGGAGCACAGAGGTGGACTACATTCTTTGTAGGAGATGCAAGCTAAAAGAAATTGGAGACTGTAAGGTGGCAGGAGAGAATGTAGCAAGACAGTATCAGATGGTGGTTTGTAGGATGAATTTAGAGGTGAAGAAGAAGAAAGTGAAACCTCAACAAAGAATCAAATAGTGGAAGCTGAAGGAGGAAGATTGTTGTGTGAAATTCAGTGAGCAGGTGAGACGGGCACTGGATAGAGGGGAAGCAGTTTTGGACACCTGGAAAAGTACTGCAGATGTGGTGAAGGAGACGGCTAGGAAGGTACTGGGTGTGACATCTGGACAGTTGAAGGAAGACGAGGAGACTTGGTGGTGGAACGAAGCTGTACAGAATAGGGATAGACAGAGAGATGAAGAAAGACAGGAGTACAAGGTGATGCTGCATAAAGTAAAAAGAAAAGTGGCATAAGCTAAGGAAAAGGCATATAGCGAGATGTACAAGAAGTTGAACAGTAAGGAAGGAGAAAAGGACTTGGATTTTTGGCCAGACAAAGGGACCAAGCTGGAAAGGATGTGCCTCAGGTTTGGGTGGTAAAGGATACAGATGGTAATGTGCTAACAAGCGAGGAGAGTGTGTTGAGAAGATAGAATAGAATAGAGCCTTTATTGTCATTGTACATACATACAATGAAATTTGTCCTCTGCATTTAACCCATCCAAACTACAGCTAGACACAATCCAACCACTAGGAGCAGTGGGCAGCCATAGTTCAGTGCCTGGGGACCAACTCCAGATGTAGATACACTGCCTTGGTCAGGGACAGAGAAAGGAGCAGACCCTAAATAAGCATGTTTTGAGTGGAGGGAATATTTTGAGGAGCTGGTGAATGAAGAAAGTGGGAGAGACAGAAGACTGGATGATATGGAGAGAGTAAATCAGGAAGTGCAAAAGACAATTAAGGATGAAGTGAGGGCAGCTCTGAAGAGGATGAAGACTGGAAATGCAGTCAGTTCAGATGACATTCCAGTGTAAGTATGGAAATGTCTAGGGGTTTCTAACCAGATTGTTTAATAAAATCTTAGAAAGTGAGAGGATGTCTGAAGATTGGAGACGAAGTGTGGTGCGCTATAGTGTGTGTGTGTGTGTGTGTGTGTGTGTGTGTGTGTGTGTGTGTGTGTGTGTGTGTGTGTGTGTGTGTGTGTGTGTGTGTGTGTGTGTGTGTGTGTGTGTGTGTGTGTGTGTGTGTGTGTGTGTGAGCCCTCCTGGTTCTGCATTCATGCCTGTGTCTTGTGATCCGTGTCATCCCCTGTCTTGGTCTGTCATCCAGTTGTGTCCTCAGTGTGGTTCATCCTCCGTCTTTGTGTTGGGTGTGTTTCTCCACTGTCAATATTTTCTTTCCCTTGTTCCAAGTTCCCCGTGTTCTGTTTCCCCTGTGGCCTCCTGGTTTATACTCTGTTCTCGGTTGAATTCCCTTGATTATGTGCTTGTATTTCTTGATTTAGTTTTTGGTTAGTGTTCAGTTCTTTTTGTAGTTTGATTATTGTTTGTCCTCTTTCATGTGTTTATCTTCTTCTTAGTTTTTAAACTGTAGCATTTTTATTCTATGCTGAGCTCCTCCTTGCTTTTCTGTTTGAGTTCTGGACATAGTTTGTGGTTTTTGTACTTTATTTAATTATACTTTATACTCTTTTTATGTATTAGTTCTTCTTGTGAGTTTTCTCTTATGTTATACTTTTTACACCTTTGAGTTCCGTGGTTGTTTTTGCTTTTCTGTACTTGGATTTATATGTTGGTTCTGTGGTTTTCGAAATATTTCTTGTAGTTTAATTATGTTTTTCCTTTTCTTATCTTCTGTACCCTTGGGGTTTTGCCACCTCACCATTTGTCTGAGACCTTTGACTGTTGCACACACCTGTCTTTTGTTTTCTCATCAGTTCTTTTTGCATTTAAGCCATACCTCAGTTCCTGTTTGTTTGCCTGTTGTTTCACATTGCTTCCTGCTTCCTGTGAGTATTCAGAGTTTGACTTTGCTGCTGTATCATTCGAAGAGTTTCATTTCCTTATGACTCAGTTTTGACTGTGTTTTGTGCATTTTTGGAACCTTTTCTCCACGTCTGTTTTTGTCAATGTTTGGGCTTTTTGACTATTGTTTGGACGATGAATCACGTTTTTGCGCTTACTAACTGCCTCTTGCTGCCTGGATTTTGGGGTTCTATCAGACATTGTACAAAACCTAACAGTGCTGGTTCCTATTTTTAAGAACAAGGGATGTTGTGCAGAAGTGCAGTAACTACAGAGGTATAAAGTTGATCAGCCACAGCATGAAGTTATGGGAAAGAGTAGTAGAAGCTAGGCTTAGCAAACAAGTAAAAATCTGAGCAGCAATATGGTTTCATGCCGAAAAAGAGCACCACAGATGCAATGATTGCTCTGAGAATACTGATGGAGAAGTATACAGAAGGCCAGAAGGAGTTACATTGTGTGTTTGTGGATTTAGAGAAAGCTTATAACAGGGTACCAAGAGAAGAGTTGTGGTATTATATGAGGAACTCTGGAGTGGCAGTGAAGTATTAAAGGGTGGTGCAGAACATGTACAAGAATAGTATGACATTGGTGAGATGGGCAGTAGGAATGACCAGACTTATTTGAGGTGGAGGTGGGATTACAGCAAGGATCAGCTCTGGGTCCTTTCTTTTTCATAATGGTGATGGACAGTTTGATGGATGAGATCAAACACAAGTCTTCATGGACTTTGGTGTTTGCAGATGACGTGATCTGTAGTGAGAGTAGAGAGCAGGTTGAGTAGCCTGGAAAGGTGGAGCTATGCTCTGGGCAATAGGGGAATGAAAGTCAATAGGAGGACTGAGTACATGTGTGTGAATGAGAGAGCGCTCACTGGAATAGTGTGGTTACAGGGAGCAGAAGTGGTGCAAGTAGATGAGTTTAAATACTTGGTGTCAACTGTCCAAAGTAATAGAGCGTGTGTTAGAGAGGTGAAACAGAATGTGCAGGCAGGGTGAGTTCTGCAAGACAGTTGTACCAGCTATGTTGTATGGCTTAGAGCCAGTGGCTATAATAAAAAGACAGGAGCCAGAGCTGGAGATGGCATAGAATAGTCTTTATTGTCATTGTACAGGGGGAGGCTGGTACAACAAAATTGGTTGTGCTCCCTCCGAGTTACTGTACACCACAAAAAAAGAAAAACAAGACATTTAATACACCACAAAAAATTGTTTAAATATGAAATATGTACTGTATACTACTAAAAAGTGAATGTAATCATTTTGGGCAATGATTGTGAACACTGGGGCACAGACGTCAGTGCTGTTAAGGTGAGGTGCTAAAGGCGGGAGGGTGTATCTTGGGTCGTTTGTTGTCGGGGGGGCCAAATTGGGTTGTTTGTTATCCCGGGGGTGGGTGGGGGGGGTGTTTATGGGAGTCGGTCTGTGGGTGTGTGTGTGACCTGTTTGACCTGTAGCATCTCCTAGAGGGCAACAAGTGAAATGGTGTGGGCAGGGTGTGTCAAATCTCATGTGATAGCCTTGGTTCTTCTCAGGCAGTAGGATGCGGAGATGGTTTCCAGGCTTGGCAGAGGGTAGCCGATGATCTTATGGCAATGTTTATGACCCTCTGGACCACGTTCCTCTCTTCTGCTATGGAGCCCGCGTACCACACACCCAGACAATATGTCAGTACGCTTTCCATTGAGGAGTGATAGAATGCCAGCAGCAGTTTCATGTCCAGGTTGTTGTTCCTGTGGGTACACAGAAAGTGTAGCTGCTGCTGAGCCTTCTTAACCAGAGCTCTGATGTTGGAGGTCCAGGAGTGGTCTGCGGCGATGTGGGTGCCCAGAACCCTGAAGGTGGTGACAGTTTCCACCCGTTCTGCATTTATGAGGGGTGGGGGGGGGGGTGGGGGGGTCCTGTCTGTTCTTCCTGAAGTCCATGATGAGTTCTTTTGTCTTATGAACGTTCTGGGTCAGGTTGTGCTCTGACCACCAGAGTGACAGTTTCTCCACCTCGGCCTTGTACACTGTCTCTCCCCCATCGCAGATGAGTCCAACCACTGTGGTATCATCCACATATTGTATAATGTGGTTGGTTGGATGGATTGGAGAGCAGTCTTAGGCAGAGGTGGAAAACTCTGGCTTCAGAAAATTAAAGTCCAACCACATAGTTGTTCCATCTTCCTGATAAACCAGCTGATTGTAATTAGTTCAGCTCTTCAGGCAGGTGGATGAGGTAATTATTGAGATCACTTGTTTTAGGTACACAGGTAGAAGCAATACATGGTAGAGCTTTTACTTTCTGAAGCCAGAGTTTTCCACCTCTTGTCGTAGGTTTACAGGGTGTATAGTAGAGGGCTCAGAATACAGCCTTGAGGGGAACCAGTACTGAGTGTGAGTGTGGAGTGGTGGGGGCTGAGTCTCACAGACTGTGGGCGGGTGGTCAGAAATTTTTTACCCCAGTTACAGGTGAGGATGGAGATCTGCAATTTCAGCAGTTTTGTGATGAGAATGTCTGGTATGATGTTGTTATATGCTCAGCTGTAGTCCATGAAGAGCATCCTCATGTAGCTCTTCTTGTTCTCCAGATGACTCAGTGCTGTGTGGAGAGTGAGGGCGATGGCATCCTCCATAGACTGGTTTTCCCTGTCATCAAAGTGTTGAGAGTTGAGGGAGGCAGGGAGGCAGTCTCTGATGTGGTGGGAGTCTGATCTCTCCAGGCACTTCATGATTAAAGACATCAGGGCGATGGGTCTGTATTCATTCAGGCTATCTATGGCAGTTTTTTGGCGGATGGGGATGATGGTGGAGGCCTTCAAACGTGTGGTAATTTCAGCAGTTTGGTGATGAGAATGTCCAATATGATGGTGTTAAACGCTGAGCTGTAATCCATGAAGAGCATCCTCAAATAGCCGTATGTGGCAGTTTTTTGGGGGATGGGGATGATGGTGGAGGCCTTCAGACATGTGTGAACTTTGGCATGTGTCAGGGAGAGGTTGAAGAGTTTGGTGAGGATCCCTGCCAGTTGGTCTGCACATGCTTTAATCACCACATCCGGGATACTGTCAGGGCCAACAGCTTTCCTGGGATTCACTGCTCTTAGGTTTTTCCTCACCTCATGCTCCTGGTGAGGTACTGGAACCAGGGGGAGGCAGTGACTGCAGGAGTGTGGTGGTGGTCTCGAACCGGGCAAAGAAGCTGTTTGGCTCCTCTGTCAGTGTGCTGCTAGTGCTGGGGGATGGTGGAGGGGAGTGGCCTTTGTAGTTGGTTAGGACCTGGATGCCGCTCCACATCTGACACAGGTTATATTATCTGTCAGGTATCCCTCTATTTTCTTTTGTAGGAGTCTTTAGCCTGTTTGATGACCCTCCTCAAGTCAGCTCTGGCGGTGCTGTAGAGAGCTCCGTCTTCTGTCCTGAAGGCCGAGTTACAAGCTGTGATCAGGGATTGGACTTCCTTTGTCATTCAGGCCTTCCTGTTTGGAAAGACTTGGATGTGTCTGTTTTCACTCTGTGCTCCACTCTGTGCAGGTAAAGCAGTCCTGCAGCTGGGTGAGGGCATTTTCAGGTCAGGTTTTGATGGTCTGAGTGGCTGGCTTTGTTTGACTCCTGAGGGAGGTATAGGCTGGGAAGAGGAGCAGACAGAGGTGGTCTGATTGTCCGAGGTGGGGGGGGTCGCTCTGTAGACATGCTTTATGTTAGAATGGACATAATCAAGTCGTTGCACAACTGATGTGCTGGTGGAATTTGGGGAGAAGAGTCTTGAGGCGTGCTTTATTAAAGGACTGCATTTACAGTAGTGTTCAGAATAATAGTAGTGTTATATGACTAAAAAGATTAATCCAGGTTTTGAGTATATTTCTTATTGTTACATGGGAAACGAGGTACCAGTAGATTCAGTAGATTCTCACAAATCCAGCAAGACCAAGCATTCATGATATGCACACTCTTAAGGCTATGAAATTGGGCTATTAGTAAAAAAAAAAAAAGTAGAAAAGGGGGTGTTCACAATAATAGTAGTGTGGCATTCAGTCAGTGAGTTCGTCAGTTTTGTGGAACAAACAGGTGTGAATCAGGTGTCCCCTATTTAAGGAAGAAGCCAGCACCTGTTGAACATGCTTTTCTCTTTGAAAGCCTGAGGAAAATGGGACGTTCAAGACATTGTTCAGAAGAACAGCGTAGTTTGATTAAAAAGTTGATTGGAGAACATTTATACGCAGGTGCAAAAAATTATAGGCTATTCATCTACAATGATCTCCAATGCTTTAAAATGGACAAAAAACCAGAGACGCGTGGAAGAAAACGGAAAACAACCATCAAAATGGATAGAATAACCAGAATGGCAAAGGCTCACCCACTGATCACCTCCAGGATGATCAAAGACAGTCTGGAGTTACCTGTAAGTGCTGTGACAGTTAGAAGATGCCTGTGTGAAGCTAATTTATTTGCAAGAATCCCCGCAAAGTCCCTCTGTTAAATAAAAGATGTGCAGAAGAGGTTACAATTTGCCAAAGAACACATCAACTGGCCTAAAGAGAAATGGAACAATATTTTGTGGACTGATAAGAGTAAAATTGTTCTTTTTGGGTCCAAGGGCCGCAGACAGTTTGTGAGACGACCCCCAAACTCTGAATTCAAGCCACAGTTCACAGTGAAGACAGTGAAGCATGGTGCTGCAAGCATCATGATATGGGCATGTTTCTCCTACTATGGTGTTGGGCCTATATATCGCATACCAGGTTCATGGATAAGTTTGGATAGGTCAAAATAGTTGAAGAGGTCATGTTGCCTTATGCTGAAGAGGACATAACTTGAAATGGGTGTTTCAACAAGACATTGACCCCAAGCACACTAGTAAATGAGCAAAATCTTGGTTCCAAACCAACAAAATTAATGCCTCGCAGATGTGAAGAAATCATGAAAAACTGTGGTTATACAACTAAATGCTAGTTTAGTGAGTCACAGGATTGCTAAAAAAGCAGTTTGAACATAATAGTTTTGAGTTTGTAGCGTCAACAGCAGATGCTACTATTATTGTGAACACCCCCTTTTCTACTTTTTTTTACTAATAGCCCAATTTCATTGCCTTAAGAGTGTGCATATCATGAATGCTTGGTCTTGTTGGATTTGTGAGAATCTACTGAATCTACTGGTACCTTGTTTCCCATGTAACAATAAGAAATATACTCAAAGCCTGGATTAATCTTTTTAGTCACATAGCACTACTATTATTCTGAACACTACTGTATACAGCACTTTTCCATCTGCATCAGAAGCTCAAAGCGCTTTACAATTATGGCTCGCATTCACCCATTTATACAAACACACTCACGCACCAGTGTCAGGACGCTGCCATGCAAGTCGCTCACTACACACTGGGAGCAACTAGGGATTAAGATCCTTGCCCAAGGGCCCTTAATGATTTTCCTGTATAGCTGGGTTTTGAACCGATGATCCTCTGGTCTGAAGCCCAATGTTTAACCACAAGATCATCACAAAGTCAAAGTCTGAGAGGTGAAGATTGAGATGGTTTGAACATGTGCAGAGGAGGGACCCAGGGTATATAGGAACAAGGATGCTGTGGATGGAGCCACCAGGCAGGAGGAGAAGAGGGAGGCCAAAGAGGAGGTTTATTAATGTGGTGAGGGAGGACATGCAGGGGGTTGGTGTGAGAGAGGAAGATGCAGAGTACACAATGAGATGGAAACAATTGATCTGTTGTGGCGACCTTTAACGGAAGCAGCCAAAAGAAGCAAATTTTTAATTTGATGTCCTGAATGAGTTGGACAAGTTTGAATTTAACATGATTAAATTTCACCAAGACGATCTCAGAACCCCCGATTATTATTATTATTATTTATTTTATTTTTTTTGCCTATGATAACTTGAATAACATTTATTACATTTTCTCGAAATTTGACCTGAAGAAGGGTCTTTATTGTCATTGTCGGAAATTTGAAATTGCTGGCTAAGGCTAAGCGTAAATTTGGTAAGATTGTAATTCACGTCGGCAGTAATGACACTCGGTTACGCCAATCGGAGGTCACTAAAATTAACATTAAATCGGTGTGTAACTTTGCAAAAACAATGTCGGACTCTGTTGTCTTCTCTGGGCCCCTCCCCAATCAGACCGGGAGTGACATGTTTAGGCGCATGTTCTCCTTGAATTGCTGTCTGTCTGAGTGGTGTCCAAAAAATGAGGTGGGCTTCATAGATAATTGGCAAAGCTTCTGGGGAAAACCTGGTCTTGTTAGGAGAGACGGCATCCATCCCACTTTAGATGGAGCAGCTCTCATTTCTAGAAATCTGGCCAATTTTCTTGGATCCTCTAAACTGTGACTGTCTAGCGTTGGGACCAGGAGGCAGAGCTGTGGTCTTCTACACCTCTCTGCAGCTTCTCTCCCCCTGCCATCCCCTCATTACCCCATCCCCGTAGAGACGGTGCCTGCTCCCAGACCACCAATAACCAGCAAAAATCTATTTAAGCAAAAAAATTCAAAAAGAAAAAATAATATAGCACCTTCAACTGCACCACAGACTAAAACAGTTAAATGTGGTCTGTTAAACATTAGGTCTCTCTCTTCTAAGTCCCTGTTGGTAAATGATATAATAATTGATCAACGTATAGATTTATTCTGCCTTACAGAAACCTGGTTACAGCAGGATGAATATGTTAGTTTAAATGAGTCAACACCCCCGAGTCACACTAACTTTCAGAATGCTCATAGTACGGGCCGGGGCGGAGGATTAGCAGCAATCTTCCATTCCAGCTTATTAATTAATCAAAAACCTAGACAGAGCTTTAATTCATTTGAAAGCTTGTCTCTTAGTCTTTTCCATCCAAATTGGAACTCCCAAAAACCAGTTTTATTTGTTATTATCTATCGTCCACCTGGTCGTTACTGTGAGTTTCTCTGTGAATTTTCAGACCTTCTGTCTGACTTAGTGCTTAGCTCAGATAAGATACTTATAGTGGGCGATTTTAACATCCACACAGATGCTGAGAATGACAGCCTCAACACTGCATTTAATCTATTATTAGACTCTATTGGCTTTGCTCAAAAAGTAAATGAGTCCACCCACCACTTTAATCATATCTTAGATCTTGTTTTGACTTATGGTATGGAAATAGAAGACTTAACAGTATTCCCTGAAAACTCCCTTCTGTCTGATCATTTTTTTAATAACATTTACATTTACCCTGATGGACTACCCTGCAGTGGGGAATAAGTTTCATTACACTAGAAGTCTTTCAGAAAGCGCTGTAACTAGGTTTAAGGATATGATTCCTTCTTTATGTTCTCTAATGTCATATACCAACACAGAGCAGAGTAGCTACCTAAACTCTGTAAGGGAGTTAGAGTATCTCGTCAATAGTTTTACATCCTCATTGAAGACAACTTTGGATGCTGTAGCTCCTCTGAAAAAGAGAGCTTTAAATCAGAAGTGTCTGACTCCGTGGTATAACTCACAAACTCGTAGCTTAAAGCAGATAACCCGTAAGTTGGAGAGGAAATGGCGTCTCACTAATTTAGAAGATCTTCACTTAGCCTGGAAAAAGAGTTTGTTGCTCTATAAAAAAGCCCTCCGTAAAGCTAGGACATCTTTCTACTCATCACTAATTGAAGAAAATAAGAACAACCCCAGGTTTCTTTTCAGCACTGTAGCCAGGCTGACAAAGAGTCAGAGCTCTATTGAGCTGAGTATTCCATTAACTTTAACTAGTAATGACTTCATGACTTTCTTTGCTAACAAAATTTTGACTATTAGAGAAAAAACTACTCATAATCATCCCAAAGATGTATCGTTATCTTTGGCTGCTTTCAGTGATGCCGGTATTTGGTTAGACTCTTTCTCTCCGATTGTTCTGTCTGAGTTATTTTCATTAGTTACTTCATCCAAACCATCAACATGTTTATTAGACCCCATTCCTGCCAGGCTGCTCAAGGAAGTCCTACCATTATTTAATGCTTCAATCTTAAATATGATCAACTTATCTTTGTTAGTTGGCTATGTACCACAGGCTTTTAAGGTGGCAGTAATTAAACCATTACTTAAAAAGCCATCACTTGACCCAGCTATCTTAGCTAATTATAGGCCAATCTCCAACCTTCCTTTTCTCTCAAAGATTCTTGAGAGGGTAGTTGTAAAACAGCTAACTGATCACCTGCAGAGGAATGGTCTATTTGAAGAGTTTCAGTCAGGTTTTAGAATTCATCATAGTACAGAAACAGCATTAGTGAAGGTTACAAATGATCTTCTTATGGCTTCGGACAGTGGACTTATCTCTGTGCTTGTTCTGTTGGACCTCAGTGCTGCTTTTGATACTGTTGACCATAAAATTCTATTACAGAGATTAGAGCATGTCATAGGTATTAAGGGCACTGCGCTGCGGTGGTTTGAATCATATTTGTCTAATAGATTACAGTTTGTTCATGTAAATGGGGAATCTTCTTCACGGACTAAAGTTAATTATGGAGTTCCACAAGGTTCTGTGCTAGGACCAATTTTATTCACTTTATACATGCTTCCCTTAGGCAGTATTATTAGACGGTATTGCTTAAATTTTCATTGTTACGCAGATGATACCCAGCTTTATCTATCCATGAAACCAGAGGACACACACCAATTAGCTAAACTGCAGGATTGTCTTACAGACATAAAGACATGGATGACCTCTAATTTCCTGCTTTTAAACTCAGATAAAACTGAAGTTATTGTACTTGGCCCCACAAATCTTAGAAGCATGGTCTCTAACCAGATCTTTACTCTGGATGGCATTTCCCTGACCTCTAGTAATACTGTGAGAAATCTTGGAGTCATTTTTGATCAGGATATGTCATTCAAAGCGCATATTAAACAAATATGTAGGACTGCCTTTTTGCATTTACGCAATATCTCTAAAATCAGAAAGGTCTTGTCTCAGAGTGATGCTGAAAAACTAATTCATGCATTTATTTCCTCTAGGCTGGACTATTGTAATTCATTATTATCAGGTTGTCCTAAAAGTTCCCTAAAAAGCCTTCAGTTAATTCAAAATGCTGCAGCTAGAGTACTGACGGGGACTAGCAGGAGAGAGCATATCTCACCCGTGTTGGCCTCTCTTCATTGGCTTCCTGTTAATTCTAGAATAGAATTTAAAATTCTTCTTCTTACTTATAAGGTTTTGAATAATCAGGTCCCATCTTATCTTAGGGACCTCGTAGTACCATATTACCCCATTAGAGCGCTTCGCTCTCAGACTGCAGGCTTACTTGTAGTTCCTAGGGTTTGTAAGAGTAGAATGGGAGGCAGAGCCTTCAGCTTTCAGGCTCCTCTCCTGTGGAACCAGCTCCCAATTCAGATCAGGGAGACAGATACCCTCTCTACTTTTAAGATTAGGCTTAAAACTTTCCTTTTCGCTAAGGCTTATAGTTAGGGCTGGATCAGGTGACCCTGGACTATCCCTTGGTTATGCTGCTTTAGACGTAGACTGTGGGGGGGTTCCCATGATGCACTGTTTCTTTCTCTTTTTGCTCTGTATGCATCACTCCGCATTTAATCATTAGTGATCGATCTCTGCCCCCTTCCACAGCATGTCTTTTTCCTGGTTCTTTCCCTCAGCCCCAACCAGTCTCAGCAGAAGACTGCCCCTCCCTGAGCCTGGTTCTGCTGGAGGTTTCTTCCTGTTAAAAGGGAGTTTTTCCTTCCCACTGTAGCCAAGTGCTTGCTCACAGGGGGTCGTTTTGACCGTTGGGGTTTTTCATAATTATTGTATGGCCTTGCCTTACAATATAAAGCGCCTTGGGGCAACTGTTTGTTGTGATTTGGCGCTATATAAAAAAAAGTTGATTGATTGATTGATTGTACATACACACAACAAAATTTGTTCGCTGCATTTAACCAATCCTAATTACAGTTAGACACAGTCAAACCACTAGGAGCAGTGCACAGCCACAGTCCAGCACCTGGTGACCAACTCCAGATGTAGAGATGTTTGTCCCACAGCGCCTTGGACAAGGACAGAGAAAGGAGCAGACCCTCAATAAGCATGTTTTTGATTGCAGGAGGAAACCAGAGTGCCCAGTGGAAACCCACACACACACAAGGAGAACATGCAAACTCCACACAGAAGGACCAGGCATGAAGCAATCCCAAGACCTTCTTGTTGTGAACAACAGTGCTAACCACGAATTCACTGTACTGCCAAAAACACATCCCCAAAGCAGACATCTCCAATGTATATATATTGGCCCACCTCAAATTTGAGTTTGCTTGGGTTTCACCAAGGCCCTTTAGGCCTGCCCAATTCACTGAACAGTGTATTGGTTCTTAGGCCCATGATAACTTAGTTCAAAATTTAACAGATATTAAAAAAATTTGAACGGTATATGAGTGTATTTTGGACATGTTCAAATTTGATAATTAGGTTTTACCAAGGCTCTAATCTGATTTTAATTTTTTATTTTAGTGTTAGATGGTTCCATTTAATATCACCTCCCTAACAAATCAGCTACAAAAAACCCATCAGTATTTGGTTGACATAAATTATGAACATTCCAGTTTTAAATTTTGAAAGCAGAGCTGCCAGGATCCTGTTTACCCCAAATCCCAATGTGGTAGCACGGTTGGGTCAGCAACACAGCTGGTTGTTTTTCTTTCTAAATACAGTATCAGAACAGAAAAGACATGCTTCAGTGAATATCTCAGAATTTATCGACCAAACACTAAGCCCATTGAGTGCCTTGTACTGATTATCACCGGGGACATGCTTAGTACATGTGTGGGCCTTCTTGTTTCTTTTTACCTGTTCACTTCTAGGTGACAATAAAGACTCTTTTACTTGTATTTGTAATGGAGCTTCGTTCTCAGATAATCTAGGTAGTATGACAGACAACTCAGTATCAGCAGCACTTTCTTTGCTTGTTTTTCATGTATTACTTTTCTCAGAGAGAGTGAGGGAATGACTCTGTTGACCAGACAAGCATATCTTTGCGAATCCAGCCCTCAGTCAGAACATATAGTGGAGTCAACATTTTTGAGGGCATGATTGGCAAGAACAAGAAAAGGAAGCACAAACTTTTGAACAGCTCCAAGTTGTGGAAAATGAAATAGGGGTTTTTTGTTTCACTCTGAAGGCTGGAGTCTGATTTCCTGTGTGGCTGTGATTGGGAAAGCAGAGGCACGCACAAGGAGCCTGCTTCTGTATGGAGATGCCAGATGACAGATTTCACTACAAACACAGCCTGCTGCAAAACCCAACGCTGTGTTGGCCCCTGACTGAGCATCAAACATGTCTTTTATGAAAAAATCTTTTGTGTAAACCTGGTTTAGATGGAGACACTTTACAACCCAAAATCACAAAATCTTGGGAGGATATGAGAAATTTTGGGGGGGGGGGGGGGGGGGGGGGGGGTGTAATCCTTATTTACCTTGACTTCTGATTCATTGCAGACAGTTTACCCAAAGATATTTCATATTTTGTCTGGAAGGGTTGCCACGATTAGTTGACTAGTCACGATTACATCAGCTATAAAGATAATTGGTGACTAATTTAATAATCGCCATTGTTTCTTTTTTACGCTTTGTTTTTGTATCAAAATTGCTGCTGTATCTTCCACTGTCTTTCTGTCCTTGACGCACATGCGCAGTAGTGGAAATCCAGGTCAGTTGTGACGTCACCGGAAAAGTTATGCCCAAACAATAGCTCAAATGTTTGGGAGCATTTTAACCAAATTAAAAAGACAGAAGTGTGCAAAGCAAAATCTACAAGACAGAACTTGCCTTCTATGGCAGGACAATGGTGATGCAGGAGCGTCTGAGAAGAAAGAGCGTTGTGGCTGATTCTGATGAACATGGACAGTCGTCTCGGTAAGCTAATTGACTAGTTAGCCACTAAGATTAACATCTGTGGTCACCTATTTACTTATATTGATACCTGTAAATGTTAATGATGATTTAATTAGCCTTAGCACAAATATGTGTTTGCTGTGTTATAACAGCATGTCATGTTTGAATTGGAAATGTGATAACGCTAATGTTTTATTATGCTAGATTACAGTATTAAAAAATATATTCCTCTTCAATGAACGACTTTGTTACCAAGCCAACAACATGCACACCTTGGCAAGCAAATAACAGCTGCATGCTGGTGCATTAAGCCACAATTTACGTATGATCAGATTTGTCGACTAATTGAAAAAATAATCAGTGATTAGTCGATTATCAAAATAATCGTTTGTGGTACCCCTATTGTCTGGTCTGGTATATATCCACTCCTGCATTTAAGGCCCACAACTCATTCCAAAAAACGTTGGGATGGAGCAATTTAGGGCGAATAATGAGGCAATAAATACTAAATAAAAACAAAACCATGATGCTCTTTCAAACAGGTAACGTCAACAGGGGATTCTGACCATGATTTTGTACACAAAAAATGGCTCTTCCCAGAAATTTAGAGCATGATGGGGCTCGATGTCAGGCGTCAGGGGTAGTCTGTGATCTCTGATCTTTCAGATGGCACGGCATCAAGTACCATCATCAATAGCTGATATAACCACATGGGTAAGGGATTACTGTGGGAAGCCTTTGTCAAACAGTACAATACAGAGCTGCTTTCACAAATTGCGCTTAAAACTTTACTGTGCTAAAAAGAAGTCTTATGTTAACCTTGTACAGAAGCAAGGTTGACTCCTCTAGGCTCATAGCCATCTGGGTTGGACCATCACACGATGGAAACATGTATTGTGGTCAGACGAATCGTTATGCCAGATCTTTTTTTTTTTTTCTTCTTTTTTTAGAAATCAATGTTCCTGACCAAAGACTAATAGGACCATCCAGACTTTATCAATAACAAGTCCAAAAGCCAGTGTCTGTCATGGAATGGTGTTATGTCAGTGCCCTTGGCAGAGGTAATTTACACTTCTGTGATAGCAGCATTAATGCAAAAACATACATTAATATTTTCTAGCAACATATGTTGCCTTCAAGATGACATCTTTTCCAGGGACATCTGTGCATTGTTGAACAAGACATGACAAGCCCATTCTGAAACTAAAAAAACAATGACTCTACTATTGCTCACCTTAAGATGTGTTTGCAGAAACTGAACAAAATAATTTCAATTTCAATTTATTAATTTATATAGCGCCAAATCAGGACAAAGTCACCCCAAGGCGCTTCACATAATTCACAACAACACAAATTAATCTAAATTCAAAATTAAAAGCAAGAAAAGCACAGTTAAAAGATAAAACACAGTAGAATAAAAAGAAATTACAAAGCAAACACAAACAGATTAAAAAATTAATGATAAGACAGTCTAAAAAAGTGGGTCTTCAGTCTTGATTTAAAAATCTCCACCGTGTCAGACTGCCGAATAACAGCAGGTAGATCATTCCAAAGAGCCGGACCACGGTAGGAGAAGGCTCTATACCCCACAGACTTTTTGTTCAACCTCGGAACACGCAGAAGCCCTGCACCCTGCGAACGCAAAGGCCTCGCAGGTACGTAGGGCTTAACCAAGTCCGCCAAGTAGGAAGGCGCCAGTCCATGAACAGTTTTATAAACCAACAATAAAACTTTAAAATCCAATCTGGCAGAAACCGGTAGCCAATGAAGGGATGCCAGAATGGGAGTAATGTGGTCAAACCTTCTACATTGTGTCAAAATTCTGGCAGAAGCATTCTACACCAACTGAAGTCCTCGAATGCTAGACTGCGGCAGGTCAGAGAATAAAGCATTACAATAATCCAATCTAGAAGAGACAAATGCGTGAGTCAGAGTCTCAGCATCAGCCATAGACAGGATGGGGCGAATCTTTGCTATATTTCTCAGATGAAAGAAAGCAGTCCTCGTAATGTCCCTAATGTGGAGGTCAAAGGACAATGTAGGATCAAAGATTACCCCAAGGTTCCTCACTTTGTCAGTATGATGTATAACACGTGAACCTAGGCTAAGCGCCAGCTGATCAAATTGGTGCCGATGTCTTGCTGGGCCAAGAACCATCATTTCAGTCTTATCAGAGTTCAAAAGTAGAAAGTTGCTAGACATCCAACTTCTCACTGCTGCAAGACAGTCCTGTAAAGATTTTATGTGGACAGGATTTCCAGCAGCTATCGGCATATACAACTGAGTATCATCAGCATAACAATGAAAAGCAACCCAGAAACGCCGCAAAATGTTCCCAAGGGGTGCCATATACAGGGAAAAAAGCAAGGGACCCAGAACGGATCCCTGCGGAACCCCGAACTTCATGCCCTTAAAGTCAGAGGTAGTGTCATTGCACAAAACACAATGGGAACGACCAGACAGATAAGACGTCAGCCACACAAGAGCAGTTCCAGTAATCCCGAAACAGTTTTCTAGCCTATCAAGTAGAATATGATGATCAACTGTGTCAAACGCAGCACTGAGATCCAACAACACCAATGCTGTAGTAGTATCCGAGTCCATTGCTCGCAGAAGATCATTAACTACTTTAATAAGTGCTGTTTCTGTGGAGTGATGTCTTCTAAAAGCAGACTGCAGTGGCTCAAAAAGGTCATTCTCAGTAAGATAGTCCACAAGCTGCCGTGAAACCACCTTTTCCAGAATTTTAGAGCAGAATGATAGATTTGATATCGGCCTATAATTTTTCAATTCACCAGGATCAAGATTAGATTTCTTGAGTAGTGGTTTAACCACTGCAGATTTAAAACAATTTGGAACAGATCCAGAGTTTAAAGAAAGGTTAACAATTTCCAGCACAGTCGGCCCAAGAATGGGCCAAAGATCCTTAAACAATTTTGTTGGTATAGGATCAGATAAACAAGTTGTGCTTCTAGTAAACATCACGAGTTTCGTCAGCACACCTTGTGAGATACTGTTAAATTCCGTGAATCTAGGTAGCACCTCAGTAGTAGTCCCCAGCTTAGTAGCTGGATACAATGATTCAACCAAAGTATGCTGAGATGTGCTCAACCTAATATCTTCTATTTTCTTTTCGAAATAGTCCAGAAAGTCCTGTGCTGAAAAAGGAGAACGACCAACAGGTGGCTGTCCATGAATAAGAAATGCCACCGTATCAAACAAGAACTTTGAGTTATGCTTGTTTTTGTTGATCAATTCAGAATAATACGCCTGCTTCATAGCCAATAAAGCATGCTTATAATCTAAAATAGCTTCACGCCACGCAAGGTGAAACACCTCTAGTTTGGAACTACGCCATTTCCGTTCCAACCCTCTAGCCTTCTTCCTAAGGTCACGCAAATAACTGTTGAACCAGGGTGTCTGTGCTTTGGGAAGGCGTGGCTTTAATAGAGGAGGCGCAATCTTATCAAGTGTGGTTTTTAGCACTAAATTCAGGCTATCTGCAAGACTGTCTACTGACTGAAATTTCATCAAGCTTGAAGTTAGGATTTCAGGTAGTCTCGCTTCGAGTTCAGTCAAAGTTGAAGGTTTAATTTGTCGCCGCAATGATAGGCAAGGTTGTTGCTCCACTAAACGCGGCAGCGTAATTGTAAACCTAACAAGCGAGTGGTCAGAGACCGCGGATGCAAGAGGCAGGATGTCGATATTTGTGACAGCAAGGCCACGTGCAAGAACCAAATCCAGAGTATTACCACTGATATGCGTTGAACCATGAATGAACTGCCGAAATGCTAGTGCATCCATGATTTCCATAAATGATTTACCGAGGGGACCAGAGAGCTTATTTATATGAATGTTAAAGTCACCAATAATCAAAATGTTGTCAACACTAGTTGAAAGACCAGAGATGAACGTGCCAAATTCATCTAAAAAATCAGAATATGGGCCAGGAGGCCTGTAGACAGTGACAATATAACATAGCTGATTTCCAGTTTTATGACCTTGAGAGTACTTAGCATCATGGGCATAACGGAGAATCAGATGCTCAAATGAATTATATTTCTGACCCCCAACAGTTACTAAAGTAAACCTGGATTTATAAATAAAAGCAACACTTGCCAAACACCAATATACACCAATAATACCTGAAACACTTAATTGTGTAGTATTCTTCATGTCAAAATGTCTTTTAAGTGGTGTGAGAATGAATGGCAACATTTCAAAGTGGTAAATGCTTTAACTTCCACTACTGTTTTTCTTGGGGGGGGTTGCAGCCTGAAATGCAGGAATGGATGTATATTTAAAAATGAAATGATGTTGACCAGAACATCTACAATGAAATAGAAGTCAAAGTAAATTTAAAGCTCATTGTCTTCTTTATTGTATTTGCATTTTCCATATGGTGACAACTTTTTACCACAGGCGTGTGCTTTGATGACACACAGCTTGACCACAGGACTCAGGGGGAGCTGTCATTCTGCGTGGGTGTCAGCTGTGGCAGCTGACTTAGTGTCGAACATTTTGTTCATGTGCATTCATGTGCACGAGAAAATGTCTCACGCTCTGTGCCCAGCAGGGGGTTTTCCATAAAGCCATATGTCAGCTTCTCCCTCCATCTACTGATTTTTTTTTTGTTATCTTGGTGACCCTGAGCTGCTCTGAGCCCCCAACTGACCCAGAAGAGACCTCATTTTATTGACCAGCTCACAGCTCTATACAAGATCCATTACCTAAACCAATTTAGATTTCCAGGTTATTGTTTAAACCGGGACTGCAACAGACAATGATTTCCAATATTGTTTAAGCTTTTAAACATTTCATACAATCAATTGATTGTTTAGGAAGCTATAATGTGGTCAGATTTAGCCAGTATCAATCTATGTTAATCTAGTTGTCAATTGTTTTAGAGCTCTTCCAACCCCTTCATAAATATATATCTGCTTTAGAACGTATTCATGCCATCTTAAAAGCACCAAAACCTTTGTATAGTTTAATTCAATTATAATTACCTGAACTTATAAACCAAATTAAAACCAGATTATAATGTATAGCATTGATTTGGTGCAATTTAGCACCAGTTAATATTCTGGTTTAGTCCAGTTGTCCAGTTGAAAACATGCTTTGAAGAGTTTTTAAGTAGATTAAACCATTGTGGGTCACTGTAGGTTACTTGGATTAGTGGGTTGTTCACTAACTAAAAGGTCTCGGGATTGATGCCCGGTTACTTCTGTCTGTAGGTTGATCTGGTCTACAGCAAGACAACAGCGTGAAGGCAGTGTGCGAAGGTTTGTCAACAAGTTACAAACCTTCTAAATATGACATTTTCCAAAATTAATTCATCATCCTTTGTTAAAATAGTTGTTTGATAATTTTGGCCATTGGTAAATTGAATTTAAACTGTTTATATTGTAAGTGCAATGATCATTTTTTGCTTTGATTAGATTTGAAAGAATAAACAACAGTTCAGCTGTTCTGTCATATACCAGGTGCCATTGTGTCTCTGTCCAAACACTGGCTAATTCAAAAGATGCTCTTAATAGATGGTTCGTCCATACATGCAAGGGTATAATCTTTAAACAATAAGAAAACAATGAAATAAGTTTGGCTCAGAGCTGGTTTCCCTCAAGCAGGTTTTTTTTTTTTTCTTCAAATGCTGTTCTTTTTGACACTGAGCTTCACTGTTTTGATGCTTACTTGACAGTTTGGCTTTCATGTGTGAAGAAAGCCACTCGGAGTGGGTGTTAGCACCATACACAGAGAGAATGCATCCTTTTCATTTCTGCTGCACCTTATTGTGGACATTCTGTAGTGTGCTAGCTGGGGTCAGCATCACATCTGTTTTGAATATTGATTGATTTTTCGTCATTCTGCAATTGTGGCAGTGATTGTGGGTGAAGGCCACTTGCGAGAAAGAATACAATATCTTCTGTTTTGAATTTTATTCAGCCCGCAGTAGTAATAGCAAATCCATTTTAAGGGAGCTGCAGCTCCTTTCTCAATGAAATAATACCAAACAGAAATCCTTGGTGGTGGCGTCTATCTGAAAGTTGTGTGCAGTGAAATACTGCACAGTGTACTGTCTGTGACAGCTGTTCTCTGCAGGAGGAAAGAGGCAGAGTCTGCATAAAAAGAGCTTTACTTTTTTCCAGAGTCCAAGGCCCTCCTTCTGCTGTGAATTTGGTCTTTTATACACGAATTGAATTGACAAATACTGAAGTAATCAAGGGTAGTGTGCAGCAATTGTACAGGATGGTATTTGACCTTCTCATCTTATTAACCTCATGGCAGAATTGAAGCATCTTTGTGAGATGTGTGCTAAAGAATGTCATCACCTTCTTTTACTTCTAATAATATCATTGGGGTGAAATCGGCTTGGGTTTTTAGTAGAGGTGCACCGATCAGGATTTTTTAGGCCGATCACCGATCACTGAAATTTTGATCGGCCGATACCGATCAAGGCCGATACCGATCAAGTACATATTTGGATCATGCCCAAAATAATAATAAATTAATATATAAACAAAAATAAATTAAAGAAATATTACAATTTGAAAACAAATGCACCCGAAGGTGATGACAGCTGCAAATGCGTAATGCTAACTTTTAACTTTGAAAATGCCATAGACATGCTAACGCGTTAGCATCGCTCCCATTTTTAAGTTATAAAATACATCTATCAACTGTTTCAGAAGACCATAACAGGTCAGTTTAACATAGAAAAGGAAAATAATACTCACAGACGTATGCTCTTTAGGGTTTTAGCGGGGGAAAATTAAGCGAAAGAAAAAAGTATAAACGAAGCAAAAGGCTCGAAGCATTGCTTCAATCTGCAAACCACTGGTTCGACTGGTTCAAGGTTCAGAGCAAAGCCGCGCTGCAGAAAAGTTGATCACGGACCCGCTGCAGGGTCTGTAATCAATGTAGAGAAATTATCATTTTCCTGACAAACACACCAAGCGCTCCCTGCGCTACTGCCTGCACTGTTGTGATCGGTCCTTTTGATCAGCGCATTTTGCCGATCACCGATCAAACCGATCAAGGCGTGATCGGCCGATAATGATCGGTGGCCGATCGAGTGGTGCACCTCTAGTTTTTAGGATAAGTAATAACAATTATTGTAGTTCATATTCCTGTGTTTGACTTCATGCTTTCTATTTAAACTACTTTTTCAAGTCACTTACATGTCATATAAATTGGACTGTTTTTATACATTAAGGCTATTTACAACCCCATGCTGTGATTCGGGCGTGAGTGGAAGACGAACCCAGAAGCAGGGAGCAGAGAGCAAGTTAGAACATGGATTTATTACCAAGAGTGATTACAGAAGAGTATTTCAGGATGTGCAAGTCTGCCTAGCCGTGTGGGGACCGGCCCGCTCAGCGGTGGAACTAGGGGAACTGCAGCCCAGATGACTTCAGTCCCGGCGGATGGATCCAGAGCCAGGTGGCCGCCTGCAAGCTGCCAACGCCGTCTGGAGGAGACACACAGGTGAGTGAGTGCTGAACAGAATTAGTTCTTCCAGAAAGTAATCACAGTCAATATACAACAGATTGTCTTAGCTGTGTCCTGAGTGCTGGAGAGAGCTGAAGCTGAGAAAAAGGCTGCGACAAAAAACGCAGAGCTAGTGAAAAATCTCTGCAGGTCAATGAAAGCTAATCAGAAGCTTAGAAGCTTAGAATATACCAGAATTATACTGTGTAGGAATGCACATGAAAGGACCAGTTACCGTGGAAGGTTAGCTGAGTTTCTGGCGAGGATGGAATGAAGAGCCGGGTTTCATATGTAGGTGCTGATGGGAAGTGGAACAGATGTGTCAGTCAGCTTGAGGCGCGCCACCTGTGCAGAGAAGAGAGAGAGAGAGCAGCAGGAACAGAGCAGACAGCCCACAACAGTACGCCCCCCCCCCCCCCCCCCCCCCCCCCCCCAATGGGAGCCTCCAGGCGACCTACCAGGGCGATCAGGATGGTCCCGGTAGAAGTCCCGGATGAGAGAAGGGTCCAGGATTAGCCCCCGCTTGACCCAGGATCATTCTTCAGGGCCATAACCCTCCCAGTCCACCAGGTACTGGAATTCCCATCCCCGACGGCGCACATCCAAGAGCTTCCGGACGGTCCAGGCCGGGTGACCGTCCACCATCTGGGCAGGGGGTGGTGGCGGAGCTGGAGGGCACAAGGGACTGGAATGGACAGGTTTCAGTTGAGAAACATGGAAGACCGGGTGGGTCTGAAGAGAGCGAGGTAACTGGAGCCGGACGGTTACCAGATTTACCACCCGGACAATGACAAAAGGTCCAATATATCGGAGAGCCAGTTTCGGCGAGTCCGTCTGAAGGGGAATGTCCCGTGAAGAGAGCCACAACTCCTGCCCTGGTTGATAGTCTGGGGCGGGGGACCGGTGCTTGTCCGCATGGCCCTGCATCCAGGTCCTGGTCTTCAGCAGGGCAGAGCAGGCAGTTTTCCACACCCGACGGCACCTCCTGAGGTGGAGCTGCACTGATGGAACAGAGATCTTGGTCTCCTGTGATGGGAATAGAGGGGGTTCATAGCCTAGGGAGGCTTCAAATGGTGAGAGTCCAGTGGCAGAGGAAACTTGAGAGTTGTGGGCATACTCCACCCAGGGCAGGTGTAGGCTTCAGTCCATCGGATGGGTGGCGGAGCCACACTGTAGGGTGGTCTCAAGGTCTTGATTGGCCCACTCCGCCTGCCCGTTGGTCTGGGGATGAAATCCGGATGACAGGCTGACCTAGGCCCCGAGAGCAGCACAGAAGCTATGCCAGACTTGCGAGGTGAACTGAGGCCCTCGGTCAGATACGATGTCCAGGGGTATGCCATGCAGCCAGACGACGTGGAGGACTAGAAGGTGGTCTCCTGGGCGGTTGGTATCTTCAGAAGGGGCACGAAGTGGGCTGCCTTGGAGAACCGATGCACAATTGTCAGGACGACTGTGTTACCCTGGGATGGAGGAAGTCCGGTGATGAAGTCCATCCCGATATGTGGCCATGGGCGGCCAGGAATCGGGAGCGGTTGCAGGAGTCCAGCGGGAGGTTGGTGGGAGGTCTTCCCTTGGGCACAGACCGAGCAGGCTTGGACAAACTCCCACACATCGGCTTGTGCTGTGGGCCACCAGAAGCAACGGCGGAGGAGCTCCAGGGTACGGGTAACCCTGGGATGGCAAGATAGCTTGGAAGAGTGGCAAAACTGGAGGACTTGAGAACAGGCCTCAGGTGGAACAAAACACAGACCGGGCGGCCCTCCCCCAGGGTCTGGATGGCGGGTGAGGGCTTCCTGGACGGCTCGCTTGACATCCCAGGTCAGCGCACCCACAACCATGGATCGGGGCAGGATGGTCTCAGGTGGATCCTTGGTCGATGAAAACTGGCGGGACAGAGCATCCGGTTTGGTATTCTTACTTCCTGGATGGTAGGAGATAGTGAAGTTAAATCTTCTAAAGAATAAGGACCCCCTGGCTTGCCGGGTGTTCAGTCGTTTGGCAGACTGGATGTACTCTAGATTGTGGTGGTCTGTCCAAATGATAAACGGGACTGTGGTCCCCTCCAGCCAATGTCTCCACTGGGCTAGCGCCTCTTTACCTGCCAGGAGTTTCCAGTTACCCACATCATAGTTCAGTGGGGGTCAGACACCACGTGAAATAGGCGCACGGGTGTACTCGATTGTCCTTCTCTGACCTTTGAGATAGCACAGCTCCTAGCCCAGAGTCCGAAGTATCTACCTGTACTATGAGCTGATGAACCATGTCCGGTTGGGTGAGGACAGGTGTTGTGGCAAATCGTTCTTTTAGTATGGAAAAGGCAGTGTCAGCTTGGGGTGTCCACTGAAACACGGTTTTAGAGGATGTGAGTGCGGTGAGAGGAGTTGCAATCTGACTAAACCCGCGAATGAAGCATCGGTAGAAGTTCGCGATGCCGAGGAATTGCTGTAACTGTTTTACAGAAGATGGTACTGGCCAATCCACTACTGCTTTGACCTTGGCCGGGTCTGGTTTGACTTGATTGTGGGAAATTATGAATCCCAAAAAAGATACAGTGTTGAGGTTGAACCTGCATTTTTTGGCCTTGACAAACAACTGATTGTACAACAGCCGTTGGAGAACAAGATGAACGTGTTTAATGTGAGCTTGAGGGTTTGGTGAGAAGATCAGGAATATCATCTAAGTAGACCAGTGGTGTCCAAACTATTCCAGAAAGGGCAGAGAGGGTGCAGGTTTTCTTTGCACCCACTAGGACATTCTGAGTACCTGGTCATGCCCTTCGGTCTTACTAATGCACCGGCCACGCTTCAGGCGCTAGTCAAAGATGTCCTGCGTGTCTTTCTGAATCGGTTTGTTTTGGGCTACTTCAGTGGTGTCCAAACTATTCCAGAAAGGGCCGAGAGGGTGCAGGTTTTCTTTGCAGCCACTGATTCCAGCAGGTGATTTCACTGATGAACTCATCCCACCTGTTCAAAGGGATGTTAATCAATGAAATCACCTGCTGGAGTCAGTGGCTGCAAAGAAAACCTGCACCCTCTCGGCCCTTTCTGGAATAGTTTGGACACCACTGAAGTAGACCAAAACAAACCGATTCAGAAAGACATGCAGGACATCTTTGACTAGCGCCTGAAGCGTGGCCGGTGCATTAGTAAGACCGAAGGGCATGACCAGGTACTCAGAATGTCCTAGTGGGGTGTTGAAGGCTGTTTTCCACTCGTCCCCATCCCAGACATGCACCAGGTGGTAGGTGTTGCGGAGGTCTAATTTGGTGAATACAGTCGCCCCATGCAAGGAACTAAACGCCGATGCAAGAAAGGGTAATGGGTACCGGTTGCGGACCGTTATGGCATTTAGCCCCCGGAAATCGATGCAGGGGCAAAGGGAACTGTCCTTCTTTCCAACATAAAAGAAGCCTGCCCCCAGGGGAGACGAAGAGGGCCGGATCAACCCAGCCGCCAAGGACCGAAGGCAGTATCACTACCAAAGCAAAGCTTGGCCCGGATTTGAGAGCGACTGGATCCCATACCTGTGAATTTAGCTTGGCTCACCTGCAGCCTGCACCCTGCGGGTGAGCGTTGGCTTTTGGCTGAACAGGGCAGGTGCTAAGGCTATGCTCCTTAGCACTACAATACAAACACTCCACAGCCCCCAGTCTCCATCGATGTTCCTCGGGGGAAATTTGGCCCTGCCGAACTGCATAGGCTCACCAGCAGGGGGGAGCTGGCATGTCAGAGGAGGAATCAATGGAGCTTGGAAAAGGCGGTCCTGGAGTATGGCGAGAGGCGGCGCGAACAGAAAGGTCCGGTCAGCTCGACGGCCCTTGTCTTGACGGCGCTCTCTCATGCGGTTATCCAGCCGGATAATTAGTGTAATAAGCGCGTCTGGATCCTGGACTGACAGCTCGTCTTTCAGAGCATCATTTAAACCATTTAGAAACATGCTTCATAACACTGCATTGTTCCAGTCGGGCTCCGCAGCCAGTATACGGAAGTCCACCACGAACTCCGCAGCGCTACGCTGGCCCTGTTTAAAAGTGTGAGCAACCGTTGGAAAGTGGAGTCCCTTCGGGATGGATGGTCGAATATCAAATGGAACTCCTTTGAAAACGCCGCAAACGAACTAAGGAGCGGGGAGTCATTGCTCCAGAGCACAGTTGCCCAGGAGCGCGTCTCCCCAGAGTAGATTGATGATGTCCATAGCTTGCTGTAGCTTTCTGAGGAACTCGCCATAGATGTTTAGTGCCTGCTTCATTCTATTTGCCCCCGCTGGGTCGTGAGTGGAAGACGAACCCAGAAGCAGGGAGCAGAGAGCAAGATGTTAGAATACAGATTTATTACCAAGAGTGATTACAGAAGAGTATTTCAGGATGTGCAAGTCTGCCTAGCCGTGTGGAGACCGGCCCGCTCAGTGGTGGAACAAGGGGAACTACAGCCCAGATGACTTCAGTCCCAGTGGATGGATCTGGAGCCAGGTGGCCGCCTGCAAGCTGTCGATGCTGTCTGGAGGAGACACACAGGTGACTGAGTGCTGAGCAGAATTAGTTCTTCCAGAAAGTAATCACAGTCAATATGCAACAGATTGCCTTAGCTGAGTCCTGAGTGCTGGAGAAAGCTGAAGCTGAGAAAAAGGATGCGGCAAAAAAAAAAAAAAAAAAAAAAAACGCAGAGCTAGTGAAAAATCTCTGACAGATTGCAGGTCAGTGAAAGCTAATCAGAAGCTTACAAGCTTAGATTACACCAGAATTATACTGTGTAGGACACACACGAAAAGGCCAGTTACCGTGGAAGGTTAGCTAAGTTTCTGGCGAGGATGGAATGAAGAGCCGGGGTTCATATATGCAGGTGCTGATGGGATGTGGAACAGGTGTGTCGATCAGCTTGAGGCGCGCCACCTGTGCAGAGAAGAGAGACAGAAAGCAGCAGCTTCAGGAACAGAGCAGGCAGCCCACAACACCCCAATTCCAATGAAGTTGGGACACTGTGTGAAATGTAAATAAAAACAGAATACAGTGATTTGCAGATCTGCAGTCTATATTCAATTGAATACACCTCCAAGACAAGATATTTAATGTTCAAACTGATAGACCTTTTTGTTTTTGTGCAAATATTTGCTTATTTTGAAATGGATGCCTCCAACACATTTCAAAAAAGCTGGGACAGGGGCATCAAAAGACTGGGAATGTTGATGAATGCTCAAAGAACACCTGTTTGGAACATTTCACAGGTGAACAGGTTAATTGGAAACAGGTGAGTATCATGATTAGGTATAAAAGGAGCATCCCAAAAAGGCTCAGCTGTTTACAAGCAAAGATGGGGCAAACAGTACAATGTTTCTCAATGTTCAATTGCAAGGAATTTAGTGATTTCATCATCTACAGTTCACAATATAATCAGAAGATTCAGAGAATCTGGAGAACTTACTACACGTAAGCGGCAAGGCCGAAGACCAGCATTGAATACCCGTGACCTTCGATCCCTCAGGCGGCACTGAATTACAAAACCGACATCATTGTGTAAAGCAGGGGTATTCATCTCCAGTCCTTGATGGGCCAGTGTCCTGCACCTTTTACATGTGTCCGTGGTCCAACACACCTGAATCAAATGGCTGAATTACCTCCTCAGCATGCAGTCAAGTTGTCCAGAGTGCAGCTAATGGCCTCATTAATTGACTCAGGTGTGTTGAAGCAGAGACACATCTAAAAGTTGCAGGACACCGGCCCTCGAGGACTGGAGTTGAATACCCCTGGTGTAAAGGATCTTACTGCATGGGCTCAGGAACACTTCAGAAAACCATTGTCAGTTAACACAGTTTGTCGCTACATCTACAAGTGCAAGTTAAAACTCTACCATGCAAAGCAAAAGCCATACATCAACAACATCCAGAAATGTCACCATCTTCTCTGTGCCCAAGCTCATTTGAAATGGACAGATGCAAAGTGGAAAAGTGTGCTGTGGTCTGATGAGTCCACATTTCAAATTGCTTTTGGAAATCATGGATGTCGTGTCCTCCGGACACAAGAGGAAAAAGACCATCCAGATTGTTACCAGCGCAAAGTTCAAAAGCCAGCATTTGTGATGGTATGGGGGGTGAGTTAGTGCCCATGACATGGGCAACTTACACGACTGTAATGGCACCATTAGTGCTGAAAGGTACATCCAGGTTTTGGAGCAACACATGCTGCCATCCAAGCAACATCTTTTTCAGGGACATCACTGCTTATTTAAGCAAGACAATGCCAAGCCACATTCTGCACGTGTTACAACAGCGTGGCTTCATCGTAAAAGAGTGTGGGTACTAGACTGGCCTGCCTGCAGTCCAGACCTGTCACCCATTGAAAATGTGTGGCACATTATGAAACGCAAAATATGGCAACGGAGACCTCGGACTATTGAACAACTGAATTCGTACATCAAGCAAGAATGGGAAAAAATTCCACCTAAAAAGCTTCAACAATTAGTGTCCTCAGTTCCCAAACGCTTATTGGGTGTTGTTAGAAGGAAAGGTGATGTAACACAGTGGTAAATGTACCACTGTCCCAGCTTTTTTTGAAACGTGTTGCAGGCATCCATTTCAAAATGAGCAAATATTTGCACAAAAACAATGAAGTTTATCAGTTTGAACATTAAATATCTTGTCTTTGTGGTGTATTAAATTGAATATAGGAGCATTTGCAAATTATTGTATTCTGTTTTTATTTACATTTTACACAATGTCCCAACATAATTGGAATTGGGGTTCTATCTGTCTGTCACTCTATGTAGAATTCCATACATTTTGTAAATATATCTCAAGAAAATATGGCAGGTTTAGATTCAGGGTCTAGACTTTTACATGTGTGCCATATGATGGAGAGACACAGTGATTGCTATGATAAAAAGGAGTGCCTCAAAATTTGAGTAATTTCAATTTCAATTTATTTTCATTTATATAGCGCCAAATTACAACAGAGTTGCCTCAAGACGCTTCACAAGTAATGTCTAACCTTACTGACCCCCAGAGCAACAGTGGTAAGGAAAAACTCCCTCTGAGGAAGAAACCTCAAGAAGACCAGACTCAAAGGGGTGACCCTCTGCTTGGGCCATGCGACAGACATAAATTACAGAACAATTCACAAAACAAACATACAGGAAATGCTGTTGGTGCACAGGACAGGAGGGTCGCCAGCACAAATACAACTCCCATCTCTGGATGGATCTGCACCTTAAGCAGAGAGGAAAAAACAGAATCAGGCATCAGAAAGACAAGAAATACTGTATAATTTGTCAGCATTAAACACCAAGAAAAACAGAAGAAATAATAAGGTGATCGCCGGCCACTAGCCCTAAGCTTCACTAAAAGACACAGAATTTAGGTAAAGTTGAGGCCACGGTACGCTCCGTTTCCTAATAAAATGAATTAAAAGAGTAAAAAGCATAATAACATGCTATGCCAGTATGCCAGCCATACGAAAGGGAAGATAAGTGCCTCTTAAGTCTGGACTTGAAAGTCTCCACAGAATCTGACTGTTTTATTGCCACAGGAAGCTCATTCCACAGGACAGGGGCATGATAAGAGAAAGCTCTATGACTTGCAGACTTCTTATTCACCCTAGGGAGACAGTGTAGTCCTGCACCCTGTGAACGCAAAGTCCAGGCCTATACGTAAGGTTTAATTGGGTCAGCTTGGTAGGGAGGTGCCAGTCTGTGAACAGTTTTATAGACTAGTAGCAGAACCTTAAAATCTGATCTCACTGGGACAGGAAGCCAGTGAAGGGATGCCAAAATGGGTGTAATGTGGTCAAACTTTCTGCTTCGTGTCAAAAGTCTGACTGCAGCATTTTGAACCAGTTGGAGAGCCCTAATGCTAGACTGCGGTAAACCAGAAAATAGAACATTGCAGTAGTCCAGTCTAGAAGAGATAAACGCATGGATCAGGGTCTCAGCATCAGCCATAGACAGGATGGGACGAATCTTCGTTATATTTCGCAGGTGGAAGAAAACAGTCCTTGTAATACTGTATTTCTAATGTGGAGGTCAAAAGACAATGTAGGATCAAAAATTACCCCAAGGTTCCTCACTTTGTCAGTGTGATGTATGACACACGAGCCGAGGCTGAGCGTTAACTGGTCAAATTGATGCCGATGTCTCACTGGACCAAGAACCATCATTTCAGTCTTATCAGAGTTTAAAAGTAGGAAGTTTCTAGACATCCAACTTCTCACTGTTCAGTTGACCAGCAACTGAACAGAAGTTATGATGCAAACGTCCTGGTGATAAATGCAGTAGAGCCATTAAACAAGTCTCAGTCAGCCAAGAAATGTGATGTGAGAGCATAAGATTGGAAGACTGTGAGACCAAAAGGATGTCTTAAAAATGCTTGTTAGAAAAACTAATTTTGGTCCTAAAAACAGTAGTACATCAGTATGTGGTTGAAACAAGAAGGCACTACCCATAAAAAATGTGCTTTTACTAGTACTATTTTCAGCTACTTCAGAATTTTCATAGAAAGCAGGTCTTCATAAAACAGAAGAGGTGGTCTCTTATAATCCAAGTCGCTGTATAATCAGAACAGTGTGTGTGTGTGTGTGTGTGTGTGTGTGTGTGTGTGTGTGTGTGTGTGTGTATATATACATACCTTGACATCCATAGTTCAAGTGGAGTTTCATCACAACTACACAACAACACTGTACTTCAACAGTGCAACTTTTGCTGGCACTGCAGGGCCGTGCTCTGTTGTAACTTACTCAGAAACCCAAGAAGAAATACCAGTATGTTTTCTGCTACACGGGCTGTCACTCATCAGACAAACACTTCAAACCCTCACCAACTCTAACAGAAATATAGAAATTGTTGTGCATACATGTGCCAAATTATATTTGTTTTTGGCTAGTTCTTGCTTCTCTTTGATATCATAGGTAATGGTGTGATTGCATCACTCTGAAGCTGTCTGGTTTCTTTCAGAAACTGTCTGCAAACAACCCAAGCAAGCAGTCCCAAATGTGATGCGTTTACCCTCAGAAAAAAACGTGAATGAAGTTGCAATGTAGAGAGAGCGAGAGGAAGAGAAAGAGACTACCACACAATTAGCACTGTAACATTTTGACAGATGCACCATGTTCTTTTTAAATGTTGAATCCAGGAGGTTCATGAGCAGTGGTCCTCGGGCCTGTCCTGAGGACCCTCTAACCTACACATTTTCCATCTCTCTCTGCTCTACTACAAGCTGATTAGCTGATTCAGGAAAAGGCAACAGTGTCTGCGAGAGCAGCAGCTAAAGGAGAAGCCAACAATGTTAGCAAAGGATCGAAACACAGAAAACAAACATACTGCATAGGAAGTCTAATACATGCAGGCTAAACTCCAGTGGAGGTCGGCAACTAGAGATCAAACATAAGCAATTAACATGAGAAAGCAGTATACGAATGAGTCAATCTGACACTGGAGTGAAGGATTTGTGCCAGTTAAATATCGTGTAACTCAACTGACCAGGAAATGAGCATGCAAGTGAAACCTAAAACCAGAGTGCCCAGGAAGTAAAGCCAACAACTTGCACTAGCGGCAGAACTGTCAAAATTAAAGCATGAAAAATAAAACAGAGAATACACTGCAGGTAAAACTTTGTTCACACTTTACCCATTCAGTTGATTGGGTACAGTGTGTCCAAGCATTTGACTGGTACTGTATATTACTCGGAGACCAACAACACAGATTTCACTAGGAATACAAACCAGAAGATAAGTACTATAATATGGATGAGAGAAAGTAGTGTTGCAGTACTCAATATTCTGAAAGGTTAGAATATAATTAATAATTTGATTTTATATGATAAAATCAAACCCCGGCCACATATCTTTCCTTTACCCTTGTCGCACCAGTGGGACAATTCCTGTTTAAAAAAAAATAAAATCTGTAGGACAAGTTTATTGACAAATTCATGGTAGGACATGTTGTTCTGATTTAAAATATTGCAGCACCATATATAAATATTTGGCTTGGGTCATAAATGACCTTATTCTGTCATTTGAAGGCATTTTTCACTTTTTTGATGGTGATTGTATTATCTCACAGTATTGCAAATTTTGCACTGTTATGACCCTTTTAATAATTATATTTTTTGGTAAAAGTGTGTCACTGTGTTAATGAGTTGGCAGTGCAAAAAAATCCACTGGTTTAATTCAGCCATTTCCATGAACTCATATGCGTAGTTGTAAGGAGGGCCAGATCTTCTGGTCCTCACTGCCTTACCTTGGACCACCCTTGCTGCTCCATCCTTATCTCCTTGCATGGGCAGGGGGCATTCATCAGATGTACATGCCCGTGTCTGCTGGTGCACTCCCCAGTCTTCCTGTGATGCCTTCCTCTGCGTATCACCTGTACTTGTCTCTGATAATGGGGACAGTCAGCTCTCGCAGTGCCCAGCTCGCTGCCTCTGCACTGGCCCAAGAGTGCCACGAGCCCCCGGGCAGTCACGTGTCCACCTGTCTCGGCTGTGACCTCACATTAGATGAGGTGATCTGCTGAATTTAAGAATATTAATATGTGGAAGAAAAGAAACTAACCAGGATTTCCTCAATAACAGAGAGTGCCTAATACCTGTCTGACAGACGGACACAGAAAATGTGGCATACGGACAACTACTATAAACAAACGCACTTCAAACTTAGAACTGAGTGCTTGCAAGATGAATTCCGTTTACCAATACAGCTTATTCCATGCAGTGGAGTAGATAATAAAATGTAAGAGAAGCTACGAGTGTGTGTGTGTGTGTGGGGGGGGTCCAGCGTGAAACTCTTTTCAACAGTGTGACAACTAACCCTGGTATCCCCTAGCAATAAAACAGCTGTACCTATAATTAATATACATTAGTAACATCCATTTAACCAAATTCAGTCCAGTTTTAATGTAGAGACCAAAACGTCTGTTCTGGCATTAAATCACCAAACCCTGTTGTGTGGTTGAGTCGGATCACAGGTGTAGCAGGGTGCTGTGTTGGTGCACAGGTGGACAAGCTGTCCGTGACTGGTGTGGTTCAGTACTGAGACCTGCAAATACTAGATGAGCTGAAAAGTGTTCTTGACTTTGACGAGGACTGGGTTCATCTCCGTGCGTAAAAACGCTCAGACTGTGGCCGGCGGCGCTATGACCATGACGCCTTCTGCGTGCGCGCCTCACTTGCCTCAAGTGTGCAAACTGCAAGGCTGGAAAAGCGCAGGGAAGGAAGTCATCGGAGAGCTGTAGTCTAGTTTGTTGCTGTTGCAGGATATCCTTCCAGCTCCTCACAGAAATTCCAGGGATTTTTTTTGGTGGTTGTTCACCCTCCTCCTCCTCCTCTCCCCCTGCCCTCCCCGCCTGTCGCGCTGTCTCGCCAGACTCTTGACTGTTTCTCCAAGAATACTTCAGAAAAGTGTGTTTTAGCCGCTAGAAAGGGGGATTCGACCACTGTGATGACTGTTAATCCATGTTGGCATCCAACCAGTCGTCCTGCCGTTTCTTTTGGAGCCGTCAGCGCCAACGGAAAAGCTGGGACGCAGACGCATGCCTGTTTTTGCGCTGGACTAACGGGACACTTAGATGGGAGACTTTGTCTTCAAAAACTTTAAGAATATTTTCCTCCTCGTTCACGGTCCGGATTGGTCCTGGGGGGCGCTGATCGTGCGCGCTGAGCCTGGATTTTACGCACGGGATCGTTTCTCCGCTCTCGAAATACTGCCAGTCGACACCATGTGTCTCTGATTTATTCTCCGAGCCAAAGTGTGGATTTAAACCGCTGTATGATTTGTGTTGACTGCGCTGTCTTCCCCACAAAACTGCCGCAAAGCCGAGAGTCGCACATCATCATGCGCAGCTTGTTGGAGAAAATCTGATGCAAAATTGAGGGAAGTGGAGAGGCAGCATGACCTGCGCTCTGGATTTCTGTCAGTCTACATTCCATTCTCATATACCTTAATGCTGTTCAATTTTGGTTTACAAATATGATGAAATGGCAGCCCCGGAAGAAGGTGAGTCAGTCTTTTTTTAAATTTCACAGTAATTTTGACGATAAATGAACGTTTCTGGCAAGTTGGAAAGAAGGGGCGCGATCACAGCTCCATGTTCTGCCGCTTTTTCCCAAAAATGATGAAAGCTCGCGTTTTTAGCCACATCTTTCCAGTCATACGCACAGTTCTGTACTAGTTTTCTTAAACTGTGACAGTAATCAGCTGTTCAGCCGCATTTTTTTTTTTATTTATTTATTTTTTTTTTTTGATAGCGCAAAGCCACGAATATGCGCCTCTTCTGGACTCTGACCTATCTGGACTAATCAAGAAATCAGTGATTAATACTGATCCTCCTGTTTAGGGAGTCTCTGGGGATGTGTGCTTGCTGGATTATTTGAGGCTGAAATGTTTTTTTCAAGATGTTCACATGAAAGTTCTGGAAGGAATTTTGAATTTTAATATATTTTAAGGAAAACCCACTAAGACATGCTTTGATTATTTCCAATAAGAGAGATGTTCATTTGCGCAAATGCAATTGTTGCTTTCTGATAGCTCAGTTTTTTTTCAGGTTTTTGAGCGTTCCAACATGGAAAAAAATCTGAATCATCTGACGTTTATTTTTTTTAAAAAGCTGCCAGGTCAAAAATATCTCCTGCGTTTAGCGTTCGAACCAACAGGGGGCACTTGTCTGACAAGATGCAGCCCACTTTTTGCAGAAGTGGGATTTACAGTGTGGTCTGGAGGCAAAGAAAAAATGATGAAGGGATGATCAACTCTGCTTTCCTCCATCTGCACTTTGTCATCGTTTCATCTTTAATTTTGTCTACAACAACATAAACATGGACATTTAGAGGTCTGTTTCCTTTTGGCTCTGGGCAGTTTTTACCTTCTCAGCTCAGAACCTATGATGAAGTTGATTGATGTCCTTTGCTTGTAATGTGCCCCAGAACCAATCAAAGCCCAATTTAATGTGCAGAACCTTTGTTAGTAACCCCGGTGTCTTTGTGCAGAAATTAATTTACTTTGATTTGTTCCACTTAATGTTACTGCTCTCAGTCGGAATGAGTAGATCAAAGTAAATGATCCAAAATGAGGTCTTTAATGTTGGGAGAATTGAAGCTGATGTTTTTTGCAGCCATGCAGTGTATGTGCCAGGAATGATCCGTGTGAGATGGCGTTCCTGTGAGGACTGGAAAGCTTTCCCCTCTGCAGGACCTGCTTCCCATGCAGTCACACCAGCAGGACCTGAAAACATCGTGTGCCTTCACGGGTGCAGTCTCTCCTTGTAGTGTTTGCACATGCTGATCACTGGTTTTGTGGCGTTCATTGAGGTTCTGTGATTATTGGATGCAGATATGTAGCAGAAAACCTACTGTGCACAGATAAAATGGATATAAATGAATGACCTCCTACATTTGGTTTGGGTGGCCGGTACACTGGTATCATAGTGCATCGCAATATGGATTGTGCAATACCGTCATCACCACTGTGATGATGCAGAACACGTGTTGAGCTGATTATTTTTTTGAATACACCAAGGAAATAAACACACACAAAATAATGAAATATAATAATACAATAGCATGCTTTTGGAGGGCGGTATGCATTTTCAGAGGCCCGGCGTTCATGAACAGTCGCTCAAAATGACATATTCGCCTGAGTTAGACGAGGGTGAATATCTGTCATTTTGGGCAACTGGTCATGAACGGAGGGACTCAGAAAATGCACACCGCACGACAGCAGCATGTTATTTGCATTATTATCACTTTTTACTGAGATACACAACACGCAACGCGTACATAAAAAGTTGGCTCACTTTAACTTTTGTCGTGTCGGCTGGCGTGCGCTGTTCTCCAAATTTGCAAGTGCGTCCTCATCAAGGTGGCTGCTCATGGCTACTGTTGTCGTACTATCCATGAGAAAATCATCCGGAATATCCATATTGGGACCAACACACACTTCTCGCCTTTATAGTTTTTTGTTTTTTTTTTCCTCTGCAGACAGTTCTTGGGCTGCGCGCTATGACGTCATTTGTTTACGCACAGCAGGCAGGTATAGCCAGATAGCGTTGACGTAAATCTACTATACTAGCCTAGCAACGCCTCGGTAAAGTGATAATAATAGCAAATATCCATTCATTTTGAGAGCAATAAACATTTTAGTGCTGCAGTGGCTGTCATCTGTGCGGCATTGTTCACTCCCCGCCCTCCATGTTACGTTGTGTATAAACACCTGGCAATATAAATTTCTTATCAGCATAACTCAGTATAAAGTAATTTTCACAATAACACATAGTAGTCTTCCGTATGCCACATTTCCCGCATCTGCCTGTTGGATGGGGATTCAGCACTGGGCTTTTCACGCTTACCGCTACTCACGGCGTACTCAAGGCACCATCTGAACTGGCAGTCCCTGCATTGGTGGCCGTAATCTCGACGTGGGTGGGTAATGCGTAAAGCAAGGACATAGGTAGTGTGGGTGTGACATTTTGTGCTGCTGGAGTTTTCCAACCAGATTTTTACTCCGAAGGAACAGCTTTGAAAAAAGCTCAGGTTAAACCTTTGCTCAAAAAAAGATAATTATTAAATGGGTCACATAGTGCATACCTAGTAAATCTATGATATAATACCATCTCCATTCACTCATCTTCAACCGCTTACTCCAATTAAGGGTCGAGGGGGGCTGGAGCCTATTGCAGCAGTCATAGGAAGTGAGGCTGGGTACACCCTGGACAGGACGCCAGTCTGTCGTAGGGCAAAAATATACACAAACAACCGCACACACGCACCTATGGACAATTTATAAAAGAAAGTTTCCAATACACCTCACCTCCATGTATTTGGATGTGGGAAGAAGCCGGAGCACCCAGAGGGAACCCACGCAGACACGGGGAGAACATACAACCTCCACACAGAAAGGCCACAGGTGGGAATCGATCTCATGACCTTCTTACTGTGTGGCAACAGTGCTAACCACTAATCCACCACGCTGCCCCGTCTCCGTCCAATAAAAGTGAAACCATGATATTAATTTTAGGTCATACCACATGGTGTTTGTTTGTTCTTACATCCTCACCTCTAGTTCATTACCAGGAGTCTTTCTGATTTATTGTGCAGAACAACAGAAAAACCATAGTCATTGTATTTAAAATGCAGAAGAACCTTTCCTGCAGAAAGTGCAGCTTTCTTCAGAAAGCACTCTGAATGCACACATCCATCATTTATTTCTCATTCTCACTTTTTGTTTATCTGCTTTTCAATCTGCCTCTTCACCTCACTTGTAGTTGCATTTCGATCAGTAGAAAGTGTAGGAGAATCATATTGATTCGGGCCAAGTGTCCAGTCCACCTCGGCATAATGGATCACACTAATGAGTTAAAATTCCAAATCTGTGATGTTGAGGAGAAGAAGAGAAGAGTTCCTTTAATGTTGCTGGCAGATAGCTTATCGCTTCTTGAAAGAGAATGAGAGTAAAATCCTCCCCCTCCCACGGGATTTGTGTGATTAACTTTCTCATCTCGTGATTTGGGCGAAATGCTCAGAACACCTGAACTGGTTAGAAAGAGCCTCTCTTACACAATGTTAAAATGTGGAAATAGAGGCTGACAGAGACCTGGGTTTGTGGCAATGTTAGATAAGGCTGCTAACTCACCAATAATCAATATATTGTGTGGAGACGTCTTCTTTTTCTTCGGGCCCAGTAGCTCCTCTAATAATATATAGGAGGCCTTGATCCTTTTAAAGTAAAACGACAGACATGATTGTGGAATGATAGCCTGGCTCTCGTCATGTTGATAGTCGAAGTGGAAGTGTGGTTGTACAGCAGCCGTCTGGTGGCTACACTCTTCTTTGGTATATTACATGTAGATTGTTTTATATATATATATATATATATATATATATATATATATATATATATATATATATATATATATATATATCTTTGGATTTTCCTTCTTTCAGTCTTGTCTGGTCAGCACAGCGCCCAAGAATATCAACTACAGAATTTAAAATATCTTCAGAGTTGAATGCAAACAAACCAACTTTGTCGAGACAAAATATTGAATAAAATGCCCAAAGCAGTGAAGCAACAGCAACAATTTTTTTGTTATACTGAAATAAATGCAGACGTAAATATTATATAGCCGTAACTTAGTTTGTTTGCCATACTTTGACGAATTAACAGTAAAGCATAATTTTCACAGCTACCTTTCTTTAAGACACATCATATAAACATGAACGTTTCCAACTTACTGAATATATCTTAGTTACTCATTAAACAATCGCAACAGCATGATACTGTACGGTAAATCGGTCTAAAGTAGCCAGGGGCCAGTTTCATAAAGCAGCCTAATCTTTTAGTCCATTAAAATTAACGTAGTCCGCTAAGGTTAGTCCCCCAACATTATCCGTCTAATCACCATTTCACAATAACTCCTAAACTCGTAGATTACCTTAGTCAATAATTTTCATGGGTCTAGTGGCCCTAGTTGCCAAGAAATGCCTCAAATGTGTGAGAGATTTGTTTACTTCCGGGTTGGTTGTTGTCATAAACTTTCCAGCCTTTGTTTTGTTAACTGGCTTTATTAACATTTACCAACATACACAAACTGCAGAACAACATGCTTAGCTCTTAGCTTAGCAGTTCCTCTTCGAGCATTTTTGTGCACACAACACTGCTCAGCGTAACTGTGACACCCGGTGGCTAATGTGAGAACTGTCACAAACGCATCATGAGAGTCTTCTGTTACAACCATGGCCAAAAGTGGAGGAAGCTCTCCTTTTGAAGGAATACGAGTGATGTAGGGGTGCTCTTGAGTGCTCCATCAAGTGGTGGTACGTGATAGCCACCATTTTTTAGGTAAAACACTGGAGTTTTGATGACTATAATAAGATTAGCCTCCTCTATACCAGGTTAAAAACTTTAGTAACTCAAAACTTTGGCCGACTAAGCACTTTGTGCAACGACTAATGCCAAAAGATTTAATTGATTAAGTGAGTTTAGTTGACTAAACAAAATTGGGCTGATTGATGAAACCGGGTCCAGGTCTCAAAAAATGAATGGCCACACACTAAGGAAACTATAGTGAGGGAATCCACCAAGACACAGATGGCACCTCTGAAGGAGAGGATGCACGTTTTGACTGTTACATCACCAGCTGGATCTTAAATGGAACACAGAAGGATTTTGCCACAAGAAAATCAATCAAATTTAGGCCAGAGCCTCTTATTTGCCTTGTGGAAAACTGAAGCTGAAATTTCACATCTTCTTTTTCACAAAGCCAAGAAGAAGAACAAAAATTACAACATCACCGTTTGTCTACATTAAAACAATAGACACTAAAACGATGTTGTGTGTTACTAATTATAGAAGACAGAACATGTGACTATTTTAAGTTTTTCCAAGGTTGCAGGGTGCTCTACTGTTCAGTAGGAATGTCTTGATCAATTTTTTTTTTTTTTTTTGCTCCTGATCTGGGTCGTGTAAAATTGAATATTTGGTGCCAAGTCCCAGTTTGATACTTGAAGTCAATCAACACTAATAGTTAATTTACAACATGATAGTGTTTATTGTGACAATATGCACTCCCTCATATTTACTCTGAACTTGGACACAATATTTTTTCCACTTTCTGATACATTCCGTACTCACATGCTGATGCACGTATCTGTTGCCATGGTTATGGAGTAAATTCTTTGACATTTTTCACTATCAGCAGATGACTCGGGTAAATATGGCCATATGTGCACGGCTCCACTGCTTGTCGCTCACCAGTGCTAAACTTCCGGTCTCTGACTGAGGATGAGATGATTTTCTTTTTGCATTTACAAATTGAGAAGGAGTCATGTGGCGACGTTTCATATTCTGTGGTGTGCCCCTTTTGTAAAATCATCATGTGAGCCGTATTTAATAATAAATTTGAGGCATTCTGTAGGTTGCAGTCTTCCGGTTGCCTAGCTTGATACTTCTTCTTTATAGCATTCAGGGGCCAAGGCTCTGTCTTGGAGCCAAGTGTGTGTAAATGTCTCCTTAACTCATTACCCGTGTTATCTCAAGCTAAAATACCCACACCTTCTTCCATTACATAACTGCTTATAGATCACATCAAGGCTTGTAGCAAAGGGAAACGACTGCTTGTTTTTCTGGTCGCACCAGATGTTTCTGTGGGTTCCACACAGTTAACATAAAACCCCACCACCTGAGAGGTACAATGTGCCCCCACTAGTGTTTTTGTGGACAGACTCATTGTGAGTGCCAACTTTTATCATGTGCATGCATTCTCTTACGTCTGTGACCATGTTCATTGCTTTTCACCTTGGGGATGTTTTCATGCTGGAGTTTTCCGTTTTATTTCAATGTTTTTTTTTTTTTATGAACTATCCAGTCAGGGGAAAGGGTTATCTCTTCCCCCGGCACTCTATCAGTTCCTGTGACGTCTCCTGGCTGGCAGCAGCGTAGCAGTTTTGGAATGCATTTACGGCAGGGGAAAACATGCCAGAATGTGAAGAGATGCGCTGGAGGACACACATCAAGAAAGCCAGAGAGGCTGTCAGCTGGGGGGGGGGGGATCAGCTTGGGAGAAGCTGAGAGTGTTGGACGGAGCCAGATATACATCTGCAAACAAATGAATGGGTGGTAGATTGTAGGATTGTAGGTGTGCAAGAAATAAGGAGGAGATGGGATGATATTGAGAAGAAATGAAATGGCTCTTGAGCCAAACAAGTTGACAAAATTGGAAGCAACTAAAATTCGAAAAGCTGAGAGAAAATGAGGATTTGAGGTAATAGAAATAGCGAAAGTGTTTTTGAGTTTAGGATTGAGAGGATCTGGAGTAATGCAGTGAGGATAATTAATGATCAGGTCGCAGTGACTCCACCTGCTGGTGCTGATGCAGCACAGTATCTAGGGCGCAGCATGTTGAGTAGAATGGGACGCGGCCTGTCCCTTGGGCCATCTTTCATCAAGAGGGGAGTGTTTAGGTACGAGCTAGGTCATGCGATGTGGAGGGGTGGGGGTGGGTGGGGGGGTGCTCTAGGTGAAGAGCGACTCAGCAAGTCAGCTAAAATGCGCGCGCTGTACTTGCTCCGAGTCCACTAAACCTCCTTTGGGAGCGGAGGACAGAGATGGAGGGCAGATAGAAGATAGGAGGCTGCTGATGCTCTTATTGTGGTGCAGCAGGCTGCAGTATTCTCAAGCTGCAGCCACATGCCGGTTGAGACACTCTTGGGAGTCCACTGTCAAAATCCAGCAAGAGGAACAATAGAGACAATGGCAACTAGACCATCCCATTCTCATTAATCCTCATTCCGGGAAGATGCACATCCCACGGTGCGTGTGGAGATGGATTTTTGGATAGCAACTGTTAAATGTAAAGATTGATTTGTGTGTAGAACAGCCCATTTGTAATGTTTTTCCTCCAGTCCTCACAGCACTCATTTCTGATTTGCCACAGCTTTTCTTTACCCCCCAGTGGTTCTTTTGGAACAAATGGTGCCATGTTTGGGTTTATTGAGGTCATTGTTCCAGGGGTGTGGTCACCTGCTCTGGGGGCTGAGGTTCCTGCACAGGGAATAAAGCAAATCCGACTTGATGGACCACATCAACAGGAACACATTTCCCTGTTCTGTGAGGTGGATCAGTGTTCTGCAGGACAAGCCCCGTTCTTCCCCTGCGAGGACAAATCCACACCAGATTTTACATTGCGTCATTATATACTTGGCTCGATGTAGTTCATCAGTGTTTTACACATATTGTCACAAAAACAAGTGTTGAAGGAATGCTTATGTGGCACTACAAACACAACCCTTCAGCATATGGCCTGAAAAAACACAAATACTCTTCTCTGTTTCACAACATTTATCACAGTGCAGCTGCCAAAACCACAATTACATTCCTTTATAACTCTACACTGGAGCGGCCAGCTCTGTCTCTAGGCCATGCAGCTGTCTCCGTTATAAGCAGTGTTGGTTGTTGTTGAGACAGACATTCACTGTTGGTCTGTTCTAAAGAGCACCCGTGATCCAGCCCTGATGGAATCATGTGAAGAGCACCACTAATAACACTGTGACGCTTACTGACGCTTCTAAATCCCACTAATTCCATCACTTCTTTTGTCAGAGATGGGTTTCGTAAGCCCTTCTATGATGACTCAGTTTTCTAAGAGTCTGTCCATGGCTTAGCTGTAGCTTCACAACAGTCAGGTCTCGGCTTTCTGTTCCTTGGACTGACAGTCTTTGGACTTTGAGGACTCAGTCTGACCCAGATGGATGATTGTAGAGCGTGAGAAAAATGAGTCAATTAACCCCTGGATTATCGTGACTGCTGGTAATTTGGATAAATGGCACATAGTGCAAGAGAGATGTAGTCTGTGCAAAGAAATACAAAGGGAGGACACAAGGTTATGAGACATAGAATTACTGAAAAAAATTTCTCATACAGTTGGTAATGTATCAGTTTTCTGAGATGTAGTGTGCTCGGTGTTGTCTCTTTCCTATGTTGTGGTGCGTTGATGATAAACTGTACCTATACGTAGATGCCTCACACCGTTCACTGGAAATGGTTAGAACTGATTACAGAGTGGGTAATTTTGTTTGTTTTCAGGAGAATGAGACATGTCAAAGAATCCAGATACTCTCCTCCACACTGTAACACCATCAAATGATGGCTCAGAGAATTTAACCTGAACCTAAAATATGATCTGTATCCAGGCAGAGAGCTGACTTGCTACCTGGACTCATTGAAGATAGTGTCCATCATCATTTGAATATGTCCGTTGTTTTTGCAAAACGGATTCAGTGAATGTTCTTAGTCAAAAAGAAGTAGACTGGGCATAGATGTTTCCTACTATTGGTTTAGAACCTGTGAAGAAGTAAGTTTTTGTGGGAATGACCCAGAGAACTAACAGCAATCTGTAGTATGGAATGATGCTGGATTTCCACAGACTAGAAGGTCAGTGTATTTAGGCCCACTGGGAGACTTAGGACAACTGCCTTCTGGGAAAGTTGAGATATTATTGATATTAACCATAAATGACATGGTACTACAGTGAATGATGAGTATTATACTGAGAGGCTGGAGCCGGGCTGGCCAACCATGAGTCATGAAGAGCCGATCTTTATTCCAAATTATCACATTAGCAAGGGGCTTTGATTTATGAGCTCCTCCCTTCACCTCATTGTAAAGCTAGTCACAAAAACACAGACTTCAAAATGTATCAGTGGGACTATGCAAGAAAATAAAAGAGATCAAAGAGTTCACAAAATACTTCTTGTTACAACTCTGCAGTATGTTTGCATGTGTCAGAGGTGTGCACAGACAGCCTGTGTAGAGGTCCGTTGTACGGGTTATAGAAACAACCGCAAACACAGCAGATTGTTTTACTGGCCCCAACATTTCTTACTTTTCCTGCCTTGAGGAATGTGGTGAGAGCAGCAGTGAAAGTTTTTTCCCTGCTGGCTGTTGAAAATAAATGACTAAAAATACTAAAACCCGTAGGAAGGGAGGCGAATTGAGACTGAGCATGACCCCCTCAGATTGTTCCCTCTGCTGTGTCTCAGGGCTCGGTATATCTCATGTTCTTTCTTGTACATTGGGATTTATTTACATGAGGCTGAATAACTGAGATACTAATGTTGGGCATGTGTTTATGGGTGATCTAGATATGTGGGTCAGGAGTGCTTCCATATCCTCTGTGGACCTGTTCCCTGAGGGAGTTTTATGTTTCCACCTCTCACAGCAGACAGACAGGTGGTGACTGACAGGCACGCTGAGGTAGGCGCGGTAATGAGGACGACAGAACAGACCTCCTCTGGTTCACCACCCTTATGCTTCACTAACCAAAATTATGTCATGGCTCATAGATTTTATGTATTTAACAAGCGACTTTGTTGTAAAGTGCTGTAGAGTGAGTGTCTCCGTGGCATAAGGAGTAGAGCTACCATTATTGTAGACTTCTGCTTGATTCCACTCTACCTGTGTCCTTGGACAAGATACTTCATCTGCATTGCCTCAGTCCACGCAGCTGTTAAAGGGAACTTGGCCTGGAAAATAACCTGTGTTGGACTGATGTCCCTTTCAGGCAAAGCCATAGATTCTCATCTGATTCATGCTACAGATTTTGTGGATAAGCATTGGCAGTAAAGGTCCTTGGACTCTATATAGGACTTACTACTTTTGCAAAGGCCTTTTCACTTGTTCATTTAGTGTCAGTGTATGGGGACATATCCCCTCAAGGTCAGTCTGTTTTTTTTTTTTTTGTTTTTTTTTTTGGTTGAGTGTCTTGTTTAAGAACACTGAAGATAGTGATCAACCCACTGAATTGAAGCATAGTATGTACAAAATCACCCAGGCAGATTTTTGAGTATTTTGTCTCCTGCTAGGTTTTTTCTGGATAACAAAACACAGTCGATGGTGCTGTCATGGTGCCAACAATTGCTTGGCTTTCTGGCCCCATTTGGGAATTACTGTGAATTGTATGCAAAGACGTCTTGATGGTGGACCATTCCATGCTTCTTTGTCATGGAAGTCACGGCTTCTTCTTAGGCACCCATTGTAAAACCTGGAACATCCAACTCCTTTACATGCAGAATGTTTACAAGTACTTGTACTAATTTCAACTTAGTTGCTGTATCAAAACAAAATCTTTAGGTTTTTTTTTTTTTTTTTTTTGGTTGCACAAGTGATGATAGCGTTGTTGGTGTCAGCTGGAAACTATCTTTATGATCTTGCTGCATCCATCTGTAGTTTAATTATGTGTGTCTTCTGTTATTTGGCTATGTGAATGTTGTGCATATTTGTTTTTTGTTTTTTTTGTGAAACACGTACACACAGGCCGGAAAACAAATTTACTTTTTGGAAGCTATCAGTGTGATTTGCTTCAGAAGAGCAGTGAAAAACGATATGGAAAATCTGTGTCAGTTTGTTGTTCTCCTTCCCTACTGTGTGCAATTGTGCATTTTAAGATGTCAGTTTGTGTATTTGTCTCGAACTGCCTTGACAAATGTATGCCTCGACAAGTGAGTGATATCCTGGTGTCACGTAGGACATGATTGATGGAAACTGTGTAATAATGTCATCCATCTGAGACACTGAAATACTGCACCTCCTTCTATTTTCCAGCCTTTTAGCCCCCCTCCTGTTTCGTCTTGTTGATCTGGATTCTTATGACTGGGGTCAGAGGCCACATTAGAACACATTGTTCAGCGGTGTGAAGAGTGCATCAGTTACCGCTGTGAAATCACAGGCGTTAGCGGCTTCTTAGCTCTTTAAATATACTGCGTGAGGCTGAACGCTGCTAAAGGAGGCTGGCAGGCACGATGCAGTGTCCATGACGTTACATTATTTAAGTAATGCTTGCCATTACAGCTGTGTAAAATGTGTTTGCTGTCTCGACCACCTGTCTGACTGTTCTGCATCATGAAATCATGCCGAACAGAGCAGGTTTAGTGCAATGAATAGTACTTTGTCTTCTGCAATAAAAACAAGTATATCACTCGTTCCAGTTGCTCCTGTGAGGGCTGTAAAAAAGATACATAATCACTCAGTGGAACAAAAGACCATAACTTGGCACATGGCAGTTGGTGCAATGCTTCAGGTGTGAAATTACCCTCCCAATTTACATTGAGGGGTGTTACCCCCTCCTCTGTGAGGAAGGAGGAGGGCTAATGTTTTTCCACTTGCAGAGAAGGTTTAATGATGTGATGTCAGTGTGGGTGTGAGGTACATCATGATTAGTCCTATTACTATTATTTTTTATAACTATATGTCCCACTAATGAATTACCACAATTAATCATGTAATCTGCTCTAATTGTGGTTTCCTGAAAAAGAAGCCATACATTTGGACTAAATTTAAGTGAGGTTTCCACATTCAGGGATTGTCGAGCTCTATAAGCCACACCACATAGAAAGGCAGTTTGTGACTGTCTGTGGTTATACTATGGCTTTGAAAAGTGCTCCACCTACAATGTTGCCATGACACTGCCGCAACATCAGTGCTACGTCACAGCAGCGTCACGTGAAACCACCACGACATCACCTCCATCTGACAAAACACCATAAACAACAGCAGTCGGAGATTTCTGACATACACCAAGGGTTGACGAGGACTCCGAATAAAAGATACGTGATTCAAATCGTGACCCCGACTTTACCTGCACTGAAAAAAAATGCTACTTTGGATCAACTTAAAAAAAATTGATGTAATTTGTTACAGCTATTTTTTTTTTTTTTTAGTTTCTCACAATGTATATTTATGATTTTGTAAAGTGATTCCAGCAGATTTAAACTGGAAACCACAATTTTCCATGAGACCAATGTAAATAAGTACTTTGAATGACGTGCACTGTGTTTCACTTTTTTCATTGTGGATCCAGATTTCACCACACAATGCAGTAACAGCATACTGATCCAGAATGGTCCAACTGATCAAGATGTTGAAATCTGATATTTAGTTCACAAGCTGAAACAAAATATTGTCTTCCTTATATTGGTTTTACATCGTGATGTCGTATCTGTGAAGTAGTTTTGAAGTAATCCTTTAATGTCTACAAAGTGAAATACTGATCCAGCATCCAGATCCAGATCACCTACAAAATATAATGGTGTCCGTGGCCTTGCACCAATGTGTGGTGAAAATCCATTAGTTTTGATGTAATCCTTCAAAGCCTGTATAAAGTGAAATCTTGATCCAGAATATGGATCCGGATCACCTCTGGAATTTAATGGAGTCTCCAATGCTCTAATATCTATCTGTGGTAAAAATGTTGTCAAAATCCGTGTGGTAGTTTTAAAGTAATCCTGCTAACAGACAGACAGACGGACAAATAAATGAACAGCGATGATTTTATTACATCCTTGGTAGACATAAAAATGACCACGTAGTCACCACGCTGATACAACACAAGACATACGTTACAGTGGCAGTATAGTAAGGTGTGACACGTAGAGACATGAGCAGCATGTTATTGCGATGCATACACAGCATGGGGGTGTGTCCAAGTCTTCTTTGAAAACAGGGTGCGTTACATATTTTCATCATTAAGAATATTGACATGACACGATGTATAAAAATTAAGGTTAATTTTTGACCATTTCAAAAACAAAGAATGCTGTGGTGCGTTGTGGGTCTTCCTGGTGCATGATGACACATCGCACTGTACCACGGCCTGTTAGCAAGACTTGTCAAGTCTTACAGTTTCATCATGATGCACAGACTTGGTGTGCGTCATGGTTAAGATGATGTGGAATGCACACTTGTCTGTGCGTTGCAATGGCACAACGTAACATAATTATCCACCAGTTCGCTAAAACACCATGGTTAAAAGAAGTAATTGTCTAATATACTTGTTTTTCCTTTTTTTCCTGTTTTCTTAATTGCCAGCCTGTGAACATGCTCAAGTGTGATAGTTTTTGCGTAACAAAGTGCAAGGCGCATAACAGCAAGTGAATGAACTCCTGATTTGCCATTATCAGAGGACAACAGAAGGGGTCACCGCAAGAAATAATTTTAAAGAAAGCCACGTTTGAATTGGAGGAAGTTCTTGTTTACAGTGAGATTGGTGGATCCATGGAACAGCCTGCCAGAGGACGTATTAACGTATTAACCACCCCTGTCAAGACCAGGCATCTAAGTGGCTCTACTCTTCTTTTATATATATATATATACTTTAGTATACACTAGTAGAGGTCTACCTTAGAATTGGAATGTATATTAGAAGATATACCTTACTGAATTTTCATCAAACACTGGAGAAATGATGATAGTAAACATAAGCTCGACAGAATTAGATAAACCAATAAAATCATATACTGCTATTCAAGTACTGATTTGTCTTCCATGTACTGTATATTAGGCCTGGGAAAAGAGGTGCCTTGCACCTGTATCCAGTAATTTAACTTGTGTGCTTGATTTAATTTAATTCTGCCCTTGCCACGATTAACATGCACAAAATCCTCATTTACCATTCTGCTGTCTACGTTACATTACTGCTCACTATTAATTGCGCATTTACTCTTTGTACATCACCCTCAAAGCTGTCTCCACCCCAACGCACAAAAGTTTGCATTACCCACGCAAGTTAGCACTTCTTATCTGGCATCTTCGTAAATCAGGCCCCAACTCTTTATTGTATGAAATAGAGATTCTCTTTTTGAAAATTATTACTATACATTGTCATGAAAAAAAGGTTTTATGATGCACCAGATCACTCCATAACGAATTGGTGTTGAAGCGGAACACCGTAGGATTAAGTCTTCACCTGTTTGACATAATAGTGTAGTCCAGCTGCCTCATTAGGTCAGGTGCAGCCGAGGCACCGAGGTGCTGACTCTGATGGCTGAGTCTTGTGGTGTAATGAATGGATACTTTACAGCCACTGAATGCTTCTCGTTTGTTGCTACTAGGCAGTGCACAGTTTTGTAACTGTGCCCTGGAGATATTGTTGTATCTTAGGCATGCTGGCTGGTGGATGAAATTATCCATGTCTCAGTCTGTCAGTGATTACGACTGTCCATCACACCGACCAACAGCAGGCCAGCCTACCTGCTTTAAGCTAGTCTCTGTAAAAAATGCACAGCTGAACGTGCACATAAAAACATCTTTCCTTGAAGCTGTTTTCCCCCAGACAACTGGGACATTGTGTTATTCTGTAGCTGTGCAAGTGCACATAAGCTCAACAGCTATCAGTTTGATACTCGTATGAATTCATATGAGCTCCTCAAGTGCGTTAACGTTGGTTGGAGCTAAGCTGTTGACATTTACGCCAACAGATCTATTCCCCCCAGCTTTCTATCACTCCATCCCCTCATTCCTGGCTCCCTGTATTGTGTTGGTGGAGTACGGCCTCAGGCAGAGCAGGTGCGGCCTGCGAAGCTGCTATGATGGTGGCACACGTGCACAGGATGCACTCAGGGGAGCTGGCTTGACTGCAGCATCACTCTGACCGAAATGACAGGCTGCCGTTGTTTATTGGAAAGAAGAAAAAGGCTCTGTGTTGCGTTGATTTATTTATTTATTTATTTTAACGGCCTAAGAAGAGAGCGAGCAGGTGTTAAGAAATTAAAGCAGCCAGCCTCCATGTGCCAGTGTGATTTTGGTCCCAAAGGCGTGATTTGATGGGGTAAATCCTGGTTGCTGCAAATCCTGTTGAAAACCTTAGTTGTTATTATGGCAGTTGGTGTTTTAAAGTGGGGCTGCAATTACAGCTTATTTTCATAATCGAATGTTCTAGAGATTATTTTCACGATTGAATAATCGGCTTCTCTCTGCTTTACTGAAAAGGGAATGCATAAATTGTAATTGGATTCATTTAGGCTCGTATTCTCTGGAAAGAGAGAAAGGGGGCTGTGGTCACCCTGTAATCAGGTCACTGCTTGATATTTTTTTTCCCCCACAACTATAAGAGGGGTAAAAATAGTGTCAAACTGGCAACATATGGACCAGATATGTACTGCGATTCAGTCATTTATGGCCAATAGTATGTCTCATATGATGATTTTATTCTGTATGTTAAACTAGAAAAGATGACTGTTTATATAAAGGTGAGAGAAAGTAAAGGAGGTAAGAGTCCAGAACTCCATCAGAGCGGGTTTTACATCACGTTAATGTGAATTATTTGATATTGTAAAAAGAAATTAATTAGCTCTGGTATTACAAAAAGTTGACTTTTTAAGCAACTATCAGAACCACAGCTTCATGTATAACTTTATAACATAATACAAAATGATTAAACACAGTGTATCTTTCCATTACATAAGTTGTAATCTTTCAATTAAGTTAGTCTGTCTTAACACACACGCAAATGAATAACCGTGTTTCATATCATTGTCTACCATCTGCTGCTGCAGTCATCAGTAATTTTGCTATAACAACTGGTATGATGGTTTTTCTATCCTCAACATGTGAATGCAGCGTTATGTTAAATAGGGAGGTGATGCACTCAACTAACGATTTGACGAGTTCATGATACAGTTTTCTCATGATTTTTTTTTATACAGAATGAGGTGCAGATATTTTATGACTGTAAAATATTCCTTTATTTCTGTAAAGGGTGCAAAAATGTCTTCTTAAAAGTGCAACTGAAATTGTTTTTTCGTAAATAACAAAATCAAAATAACTAAACAACAATATGCTGCCACACTGTTGACTTATGGAATAAGAACATATATGTACATCACAATTGCTTAATTTATAAAATTTCAAACCCCATAAACATTACACATAATAAGTCCCCTGGAATTGAAAAAGTCTTTTCATGAAAGTGATGTGCTAAAGCTGCTCTCCACTCAGTCCAAAAGTTCTTTCGTGTACTGTGGTGAAGTTAGACATTCTCTTTGTGAATGTCTGTCGAATATCCATCCTAAAAAAACAACTTCAGTTTGATCTCTGGTGTGTGTGTGTGTGCATGAAAGAGCATCATGATTCATTTTCCAATTTAAATCTTCACACATTTATTAAGGTTGCGACTGATCCGATCTGGTATTGGGATCAGCTTCCGATACGACGTAATTCATGTGTCGGAAAATACCGATCCAACCCCGCAACATTTTCTGATACCAAAGAAGAGCTGTTGTGAATCCTCTCAACTGCTGTTGTTTGCTCTCTGCTTGTTTGCTGCCAAACGGGAGGAGGAGGTTTTCTGAAGCCAGGCTGTCTGAGAGAGCGCTCTTCCGCAGTGTTCTAGCTGCGGGTAGCGGAAAATTTCTGCCTGCTCTCAGGTTCAAATTGTCTGTTTGCTGGGAACGGATTTTCTGAAAAATTAACTGAATTGTTGCTGAAAATGTGTGCTAAAAAGTTAGCCGCTTCACTGTCCCGAGGCTGTAAAACGCCAGTTCAGCGTGCAGCCGAGGAGGAGAAAGCCGAACAGTGGTTCTGTCCTGCTTGAAAGGGAAAAAGTCCTCCACTAAAATCCTGTGCCTGAGCGTCGATGATGATACATTTATTTTACAGTTGAAAGGCTTCGCGTTTCCAAAAAGTTTGAAGTTCTCACAGCACAAAAACGGCAAGAGAGAAAGAGAGAGACAGAGGGAGAGAGAAAGCAAGTGATAAAGAGAGAGAGGGAGGGAGAGAGAGAGACAGAGAGATAGACAGACAGAGGAAGGGAGAGAGACAGAGAGAGGGAGAGGCAGACAGGCAGAGAGAAAGGGGGAGGGAGAGAGACAGACAGACAGAGAGAGAGAGACACACAGACAGAGAGGGAGAGACAAAGGACTTGATTTTTAAAGGGGATAGAGAATCAAAATCATCTTTTTCATGTTTTTGGTGTAGTTCAGAGTCTCCCCGCTGTGGGGAAAACACACGAAGTGCCAGCAAGTTTCAGAACCTCTGTTTCAAGTAATTCTCCTTTTTTGAATTGCTGCCAGAAAATAGGTCAATTCGTGTTTGAGGGAAACATTGCATCACATTTTCACCAATAGCCCCCCCCACACACACACCCACACCCACCCCCTTTCACACACGCTCCTTCGAAATGAATTATTCATAACGTTGTGCTCACCCATTCCTACCACTGGAAGAGGAGCAATGGCGAGCTACAGGTGTGCTTTCCCAGGCTGTCATAGCGGACTACGATCTTTCCATATTCTTCCCACGGAAAGCAATGTACGCGATCAATGGCTTTTATTCATTTTTAACCGCATCCCCAGGACATTCAGCTGCCGACTATTTCTTTGCTCTGCGCATTTCACGGAGGACTGTTTCACCAACCTTGCTCAATTTCGAGCTGGCTTCAGTCGGCATTTAATACTCAGTAGAGGGTCAGTTCCGACTGCGACAAAATCAACCCCAGCAATCAGTACAGCCTGTAAGTATCACATTTTCTTTTGTTTTAAATTTGTGTTGTGCTATATTCCTGTTGTAAGAATTGCGCGTTACAATGGCACGTTAGCTCTGGTTTGTTCCTCTAAAGGGAATGAGCTAACTCCTTAGCAGCTAGCTATTTGCATTATTATGCTGGCAGCAAGTAAGCCTGCAAAGGGCAGCTTGCTTATTTCAATGCATAACCTTTGGAAGTCACAGTAACCGAAGTAAAACAAAACAAATGAAGTTTTGCGGATTTTTTTAGTCCAATTTTGCATGTTTTTTGTTTTTTTTGTTTTTTGTTTTTATGTCCTCATCAAGCAGCCGGTCGCGGCGCCGCGAAGGCAGAGCATGCGCATTGTGTTCTGCGTGTGTCTGTTTATAAGAACCTTCTCGTCCAGAAGAAAAAAGAGCGCCAACAACTACCAGTGATGCCGGTAATGGCACTGAGCTTTACAAAGACATTTTTATGCTTTTTTCTCCGAGCCGCTCCACATCTGCTGTTAAAAACAGCTGATCCTCCGCGCTTTCGTTTCAGTGAGAGCAAGGGCAGCCAATCAAACAACGGCAACCGATCAGCGCCAACACCTACATGCATTTCATAATGAGGTTGCCAAATAAGCTCCGAAACGACGTTATTAAGGGCAAACGACGCGTTCTAAACCCAGCATAGTAACATAGCTGTTTCAGAGAGCCTTTTAGGAAGGTTCTGAGCCATTACAGACCCAACCAATTTTTTGGGGGCTACATATCACATCACAGAACAAGGATTAATGCCCCATTCAACCTCTCTCTATCACCTTTAATTTTTACTCTGTAACAATGTAATTATATTTATCCCATATCAATAAAGCTGCACTGAATTTTGAAATTGAGAAGGAGAGACAGACAGAGAGAGAGAGAGAGACAGACAGAGCGGGATAGAGTCTTTTCTCTTTAAGTCTATAAAAATAAGGCTATAAAATTCCATAAAAAATTAAAAGCACTTAATTCTTTCAACAAAACATCAAATCTCGGGTTTCATCTTAGATACACCTTCTGGCAAATTGTTTCTGAACTTTCAGATTTCCTTTTTAAGAAAATCCTCATATAAAATCAACAATAATCATAATAATAATATTAAAGCAAGCAGAGCTCTGGTACCAGATCGGAAAAAGTATCGGTATTGGCAGATATCCAAATTTAGGTATCAGGATCAGATCAGAAGTGAAAAATTGTGAATCGGTGCATCCCTAATATTTATACAGATTTTTCATGGATTTGCGATGCATCTTTGCATCCTTTATGTGAAACCAAAGTGATGTGTTCCCAATCATGTTGTCATTATTAAAGCCAGTGACTTTGTTGTAGCTTTCATTTATTGTTGAAATTTTGGATAGTCATGGGCAGCACTGTGGCTTCATGATTATCGCTGTTGCTTCACAAGAAGGTCCCAGGTTCACTTCCAACATGGTCCTTTCTGTGTGGAGTTTGCATGTTCTCCGGTGGGTGGGTTTCCTCTGTTTCAACTTCATCGTACTTCCAAAGACATGCAGGCTAGGGGAATTGGTGTCTCCAAATAGATTGTTGTTACATTCTCAATGCACATGCTCAGTAGTGCATAAATCTCGCGTGCCTAAGTGTGAGCTCCCACCTCCTCTGTCGGCTTGGGGAGTGTTAAGTGCCTATTCATCCAAAACATGCACGAGGAGCGGCTCGTGCAACTTATTCCACAGGGTGCTGTTGTACTATGATTGCCCACGATCAAAAAAGCGGTAAAACAGGATGAATCGGGCTTGCCTCCTAAGAGGTTGGTTTATGAAGTGTGGACCTGCCAATCCACCCAAAAACGAAAGTAAAGAACTGTGCCCTCAGGCAGAAGTTCTGCGGTTTACGGTGCATGTTTTACTGTTTCTAAACGCTTTAAAAATATTGAGTTGGTGTTTTCTTTTCACGATGGCAGGAGCAGTACATTTTAATGTTTTCAAAGAATGAATAGAACGTTGCGTTTTTATAGCATTCTGCAGTCTGCCTGACAACGGTTCCTGATGTAACTTTCCTGATGGACTTTCCTGCCAAATACAGCTATCATTTGTGCAAATCACGTTTGAGTCAAGACATTATATGTAGTTTCACACAAGCTATTTTTACTGTTGTAATACTGAATGTTTTTCACAAATAAAGCTGTAGAAAAAATGTGCACGCAGTGTGTACAGGATTACAGCTGACGGCGGCAGTGTTATCTATTAAACATTTTCTTATTGCTCTGATTGTCACATGTGGCACATGTTTAAGGGACTTTGTCCACCTTTCTTTAGACATTTGCGTGCCTCCATTAAAAGGCGCTGCTCCCCACTGCGTTCTACATGAGCAACGTGCAGAGTACTCAGTGCACATGCGCCAAACAGTGTAACAACGGTCTCTTGATCGTAGGTGTGAGTGTGAATGTGATTGTCTATATGTGACCGTCCTACGATAGACTGGCGACCTGTCCAACGTGTACCCCGTCTCTTGCCCAGTGACCACTGGAATTGCCTCCAGCATCCCCGACAGTTTACTGGAATAAGTGGATTTGGAAAATGGATGGATGGATTTTGGGTCATTACTTTTATCTGTTTTCATAATGCTGTCCACTCATGCACATTGATTAAGATCACAGTACAGCTATTTATTTGATTTGATTGCTTCTCAGACATTCTTTAATCTGATTGTTAATCTTTGATATTAGTATTTGATCCTAATTACTGACCTGTGATCCTGATCTGTGTTCTTTTTCACTCATCTTTCATGCTGATTGGTGACATTTGCTGTTGATCACTGAACTTTGATCATGTTCGCTAATCTTTGATCCTGATCACTAATGTTTGATCCACATTGCTTATCTTTGAGGTTTCATCTTTGAAGCCTACCAAGGAACTTAGTTTTTTCAACATTTGGGCTATATTTCTTTCTGCCTGGATCAGAGGGATCGTGATCATGGCGCAAATTCTGACATTTGATTCTCATTGCTGAGCTTGCATCCTGATGCTGATTAATTTGTTCCTGTAATCAACATAATTTGAATCAGGGTCAAAGAAAGGACCATAACTGAAGGAACCATGATAACAGATCAAGGATCAAAGGACAGGTGTTGACCCTGGATATGGATCAAAGAATCAAGATCAATAATCAGACAGGATTTACCCTTTGATCTGGGTCCAGACAAAAATTTAATCAACTGACCTCACCTTCACATTCACTGAAATATGTTCATATCCATTTGAATCACCTGCTGACAGACTGATACGAGTGAACACATAACCTCAAGTACAGTGAAGCATGTGCTTATTTTTATAGCTATTTTTACAAACTAAGCATACAGTGTAGCTGGAGAGTAGGTCTGAAAATTGTGTTGCTTCAGCAGTTTGGATATTTTTTCTCCTCTGTGTTACAAGAATATCAGCACACGTCTCATGATGAATTAGTCAATAATGTCCCGTCCTGCAGTTTGAGGATATAAGAGTTCATTATAAGAGCTTCTGCTTCTGAAACTTATATGACGGTCTATTAACGGAATTTAAGCAGGTCACAGGGCAAAGTATTTTAATAAGGTATTATTACTACAAATGCACTTTTGCAAAGTGATAGAGACAGAGGAAAAACCTTCTGTTCTGCTTATTGAATAGTTTTTTTTTTCTGAAGGCACTTTAAATGCTGTCATGTCAAAATCACAGCGTGGAAAAATACTGTGACATGTAATCTCTTGCTCTTCTTGTTTCAGCTGTCTGTCCCCTTTTTTGTATTCATGCTCTACTCAATTCTGTAAATTCAAAATTGACTTGACATTTGAAATGGATTTCTAATCAAAGTGAGAGACAAATGTAATGGCTGGACGATTGAGCTGTCGCTCAGATGACTGTGAGATGGCTTTGATGAAGTATTTCTTTATTTGTACCATGAGAGTGTAATTCAAAGCAATGGAAAAATTACAGATCAGTTTGTGTGGCGTGTGTAACGTGTCCTTTACAAATAGACTTTGTTAGTCTGTGGATCTGTGTGTTCTGTGCGGACAGAGGGATTGACACGTGGACAGATAATGGACGCAGAGAGTGATGGCTGCTTCTCAAAGTCTTCGTCATCACAGCTGCTTGTCCTCGTCCCATGACGAGGTCGAGGGTTTTTATTTTCCATCCTCGTTTTCCTGCGACGGAAGCTGTCACCTCCTAATAGGAACCCGCTCATCTCACTAAATATGCATAAAACAACGTGAAACACAAAGATGTTTTTCGACATTTCACTCAGCATGTGTTCAGTGATTTCCGCTGTCTCATTAGCTATTGATTGCACGTGTTTGGTTGTCTCGGTCGGTGCTCGTCTTTAAGTGCTTTCCTGTTTACGAAATTTGCATTAAATGATCTTGTTTGAGTGCCGGGCTTTTCTTGGCTGGTATGATGGTGAGTCCCGGGAGGTTTTTGAGAGAATTTAGATTTGGAGGTTGCTGCAAGAAGGGGTGGGGGGTAGTGGATGATGAAACCTGATTAGAATATGGTTTGGGATAATTAACGAAGAGTTCTTTTCTCATTCCATCTATCTGTGTGAAATCTAATTACAGATGGTGGGTTTCTGCTTTCTGTCAAATGAAAATGTAACTGGTCCCATGAGAATGGGAAGGGGTGGTGGTAGGGGGGGGAGAGTTGAGAAGCGATACTCCTCCCAACTGTCCACCCACCGTCTCCTCTCCATTCTCCTGGTCCCATCTTCTCAAGCTGTGCCGTGGAGTTGCTTTTATGCCACTGAGCAACAAAGGCACCCCACTGACAGACCAGTTAGGAAAATTATATAAAATAAAGGACACAACACAAATAATAAATAAATATCATTTTTGCACTCCTTTTGGAATGATAAAAATATATGTTGAATTTATGCCCAGTTATTGTTTTTCATATTAAAACAAAGAAAAACTTTGTCAGTTTCTGAATTCTTTTTCAGATTATTTTCACAGAACATTGTTATCTCTGCTTATGACATAACTTTGAAAATTGAATCAGTTCTTGCCTATCAGGAAATGAATCCTCTGTAAAAATTTAATAATGATCACAAACAGACAAACGGGTGAAAACATAACCTCCGCCCAACTTTGTTGGTGGAGGTGATAACAGTGCAGTGGTTCATGCTGTTGAACTATGTGAAGAAGATCTTGGTGACAGAATAACAACATAATGATGGAGCCTAACTGCACAGTTCATGTGCATACTCTGGAACCACAGACTGCATATACAGTGCACCTGAAAATTATTCACAGCGCTTCACTTTTTTCACATTTTATGTTACAGCTTTATTCCAAAATGGATGAAATAAATTTTTTTCCCCTCAAAATTCTACACACAATACCCCATAATGACGATGTGGAATTTTTTTTTTTTTTTTTTAGATTTTTGCAACTTTATTAAAAATAAAATAAATTAAGAAATGACGCGTACATAAGTATTCACAGTCTTTGCCATGATACTCAAAATTGAGCTCAGGTGCATCCTGTTTCCACAGATCATCCTTGAGATGTTTGTACCGCTTAATTGGAGTCCACCTGGGGTAAATTCAGTTGATTAGACATGATATGGAAGGGAACACATCTGTCTGCATGTAAGGTCCCACAGTTGACAGTGCATGTCAGAGCACAAACCAAGCATGAAATCAAAGCAATTGTCTGTAGACCAGGATTGTCTCCAGGCATAAATCTGGGGAAGGGTACAGAAACATTTCTGCTGCTGTGAAGGTCCCAATGAGCACAGTGACCTCCATCATCCATGAATGGAAGAAAATTGGATTCACCAGGACTCTTCCTAGAGCTGGCCGCCCATCTAAACTGAGCAACCAAGGGAGAAGGGCCTTTGCCAGGGAGGTGACCAAGAACTCAATGGTCACTCTGTCACGGCTCCAACATTCCTCTGTGGAGAGAGGAGAACCTTCCAGAAGGACAACCATCTCTGCAGCAATTCATCAGTCAGGCCTGCATGGTAGAGTGGCCAGACAGAAGCCACTCCTTAGTAAAAGACACATGGCAGCCTGCCTGGAGTTTGCCAAAAGGCACCTGAAGGACTTTCAAACCATGAGAAAGTAAATTTTCTGGTTTGATGAGACAAATATTGAAGTCTTTGGCATGAATGCCAGGCTTAATTTTAGGAGGAAACCAGGCACCATCCCTACAGTGAAGCATGGTGGTGGCAGCATCATGCTGTGGGGATGTTTTTCAGCAGCAGGAACTGGGAGACTAGTCAGGATTGAGGGAAAGATGAATGCAGCAGTGTACAGAGACATCCTGGATGAAAACCTGCTCCAGAGCGCTCTTGACCTCAGACTGCGGTGATGGTTCAACTTTCAGCAGGACAGTGACCCTAAGCACACAGCCAAGATATCAAGGGAGTGGCTTCAGGACAACTCTGTGAATGTCCTTGAGTGGTCGAACCAGAGCCCAGACCTGAATCTGATTGAACATCTCTGGAGAGATCTGAAAATGACTGCACCAACGCTCCCCATGTGACATCATATTCAGTAAGACTTGAGGATGTTACTGCTGCCAAAGGTGCATCAAAAAGTATTGAGTAAAGGGTGTGACTATTTATGTACATGTGATTTGTTAATTTTTTTTTTATTTTTAATTCATTTGCAAAAATAAAGAATGAACTTTTTTATGTCATTATGGGATGTTGCGAGTACAATTTTGAGGGACAAAAAATGAATTTACTCTTGTTTGTAATGTCTGTCACATAACAATGTGGAAAAAGTGAAGAGCTGTGAATACTTTCTGGATACACCGTAATTCACCGTTGATAAACAGCTCTTTTCTACAATAAATCCTGTATCGAATAGTGAATCTGTTACTGTTCCATGCATCCCATATTTTTTTTTATATTTATATCTTTGTAGTGAGATTTTTAGGTGTATTAAATGATTAACATATATCAGTAATCATTATTTACGTATATGGTCGGAGTATATTTACTGCAACAAATTTGCTTCAGAAGAACAATTTGGTGACATCTTAGTACTGTCGTCCACTGACACTGAGTCCCTCCATATATAAAGTTGTTTTTGGCTGAAGCCAGCAGTCCCCACTTTGGAAAAAGTGTGTAGTTGAACAGAAAGTGCGTCATGGTTTTGTTATTGTGATTAGACAGTGAAAGCTGTGGCACTACTTTGGGAAATAGTGGGGTATGCAGAGTTTCTGCAGTCGTAATGGCCAGACATAATTACCAACAGATGGCAGCGCGCTCTGCCTGTCCCCGCCCAACTGTACTTCTTTATATCATATTTTCAACTTCTTTCTTCATAGTGAACTTCTTGATGCTGACACCCTCTTTTGTTTCTGCTTGTTGAATATCTGAGCAGCTCTCGTCATGGGAGCTGATTGGAAGGATCAAGAGCCCCTCTTCAACTGCAAGCTCTCTTTCTAAGACTTTAAAGGCCAAAAAGAAAATAAAAAATGCAATTCAAGAGCTTCTGTCTACCCTCAGACATGGCACTCATATTAGTGCCAACGCCTTGCTTTCCTGTCTCACATCTTCTTTTTCCCTCTCTGTTCAAATCCAAACCACTCATCACGCTACATCTGTGTCTGCGTATCCTCTGTACTCCATCTTTACGTTTCCGTCTCTATGGAAGAAACAGCCCTTAGCTGTAAATTGGCCCATTTCTCACATTTCCTTTCAGAAAGTTGAGGCAGGTAGAGATGAAAGGAGAGAACCTGCTAGCCCAGCACATTGGTGGGACTGTGAATTCATTACTCTCCCTGGTCCACGAAACAAGAGATTGGGGGTTGTCTTCTTTATTGCGTTTCACTGTCGGCCCATTAGTGTACATATACAAACATCTTATGTACCAGTCGTGAAGTGAAACCGAGGCGCAGGCAGCTAAGGCAAGAACCAGACGTAGTGGTTCCCTATGTGACGAAAATATCAGGACATTTCCATTATTCTGCGAATTTGTAAGTCCATAAAAGCATAAAATTAGACATCTGTGGAGCATAAAATTAAATCTGAGACCTCAACAAAAGATCAGTGGATATTTTCAAACAAATCCATGATTAGCCTCATGTTTGACATACAGTGGTAATGCTCGGTAAGAAAGTTACCCAGTGTGGAATTGGTATGTCCAGTCACACGTTAATCCAGTTTTGAAGTCTTAAGTCTTTTGGGGCCAAATCTATTATTTCTCTAAGTCTGTAAAGTGAAATTATTTACAGTTGGGGTTTTCAAAGTGTGGGAGAGTGAGCCCCCCCCCCCCCGAGAACAAATGAATCGCTGCCCCCCCGATACACATACACACAATTTCAATATCTTTGTGTGTTACTTTTTATTCTTTTACACATTTTAAACACATTTTAAAAGTATGTGTGTGTTTTTAAGGAACTGTCTATGCATTTACACATTTTACAGCCTTTGTAAACATTTTAAGCATGCTTTAAGAACTTTATATTCTTCTATTTTTATCTTTTGTCATATTTTAAATGTAGTTTTTTAAAACATTTAAACATCTCTCTGTGTGTTTTTAAATGCCTTTGGCCTTTGTCATAAATAATGAGGGATGGGTATTGATAAGATTTTTGTCGATACTGATGCCATTATCGATTCTGCTTATCGACCCGATTCCTTATTGATTCCCTTATCAATACCTCCTGTGAATTTTGTGTACTAAAAGTAAACTTTACAGGTTTTCTATGTCAATAACATTTTATTAAATTTAAAGTAAATAAATATGAAATTGGTCACTGGATCCTTGATCTCTGGACTTAAATAGAAATGAACAAAATCTGTAGTTTTTGTCAAAAGCATTTCCTTTCAGACATTAATGGCACAAATTTAACTCCAAATTTAACTCTAATGCTATACCACATTATTTGTCCGATCATAACAATTCCAAAAAGGTATAGTTTGGACTATCTGTGACTGAGTGTTATGGAGTTATGGGGGAAAAACAGCAAGAATTGTGACAAAGGTCAATTTCAGTTTGTACAGGGGTCAAATGTTAAAGTTGCTCCAGTCTTTGTAAAATGTGATGCAAATTATTGGTTGAGTTAATAGGGTTTTAAAACAAATAGTTTGCACCATGTGTCATGCTCAGTTGTCACATTACAGGGTAACATATGTCACATGCCATAGAATCCAATGGACATCGACATTGTTTACAAACCAAGCATTCAACACATCAAAACTATTCCACCAAGTGAACACTTCTGGCCAAAAATCTAATTTATCTGCTCCACTAAGAGGGGTAAGAAGCGGACTTGTTGCTTCTGAAAAGCAGCGAAGCAATGAACCAACAAAGCAGCGGATTGCAGCACTGCTTCATTGTTTCTAGCTTCAAAGCAGAGCTGTTACAGAAGCAGTTGATTACAGACCCGCAGGCAGTCATTTCCTGATAAAACACCCTTTTGAGGGCCGCTCTGAAGGACCACTAAGGGACTCGTTAAGCAAAAAGGCTGTTGATGTTGTTGGATCGAATCATTTCGTAATGATACTCGAAATCAACCTGTTCATGATACCCATCTCTCGCGCCCCTCTGAAGAACTCTGGCGCCCCCCAGGGAGGGAGGGGGGCCTCACAGTTCGAAAACTACTGATTTACCGTGAATCTTTTGACAGTTTTCTGTGGGCTACTCTATTTTATTGGTATTATTATCATCATCAGTAGCAGTATTCACTTAGGCAGCACCATTAGTGAGCTTTTGTAATGACACCTTATCATGCAAACAGGGTGATGGGGAACCTTCCATAGCAGAATATGGACCCACTCGGCCCATTTAACACTGTGGTATGTGGGCCATGGTATATAAAATATGATCCATATTCTATAGCACCGGAACAATTCCCACCCTGGCATGTGGCCCATGGCCCTTTTTACTGGTACAAGCCAGTGTTTGGACCATTGAAACTATCTGAACAATCAGAATGAATGGACCAACTGGGTATGAAAGCACCTTAAAACCTTTTGTTGCTTTTTCTTCACTCATCATTTAACTTTGTCAGAGAAGAAGAGAGTAGCATCCAGCTGCAGTCATATTTTTATTCTACTGCAGGATCCCCAGTGTCTGCACTCCCCTCCTCATGCAAAACCAAGCACCCTCTTTTCTATAGCTGGCCAATTTATCAGGATCACTCCTTCCAATTGGTTTCATTTTTGAGTGTGGAGGACTGGTGTCTGCATTTTTTTTTCTGCAGTGGGCTGATTTGAGAGAGGCAGCATAAAAAGCAAATCGCTGACTATTCGTAATCTCTTCTGAGCAGTCCTACCTCCTCTTGGTTTTCTTCAGCTCTTTATCTCACCATCCCATTCCTTCTGCAGGGTTCAAGGTCTTCCCAGTGTCCCGTTGACCTCTCATTTTGTCTTCTTGATTCTTTTTCTCTTGATCTCGTCTCTGTTTTTCGTGATCTCTTCCCGTTTTTATTGTCCCAGTGCACAATCCTCCTGATTTTCTAATTCTTTTTGCGTGTCTCCCTGGCTGCGGCAGCAGATTTCTAAATGTGTGGATGACACAGCACTGACCTGATGTGCATATGTAGGCTAATCTGCGGGCTTTGTTAATTTGTGTGCGTGAATATTACATGACTGCTTTTCTAGTGCTGGCCCAGATTCATTTTCATTCTTTTTCCTTGGTTAATTGAAAACCATTATATTTGACTGCAGTCAAGAGTGTAACACCCCCCACCAGTCCCTGTGCTGTGGTAAGGCTGCTGTGATGTTCTCGACCCTCCCATCCCTTCCAGGGCACCAAAAGTCTGCTGTTCAGATGGTCACCAATGAAAAGGCTCTTCTGGGAGAGCCAGAGCAGAGTGGTGGGAAATGATGTTAAGTGTGCACACTGACTGACCTTCAATATTGCAACAGCCTTCATATCAGAATCTGACAGCCTGTGAGAGTGTGAAAAGAAAGGTTTGGCGGCACGAGGTGTAATTGGAGTGGGATACCCGTGAAGAGATGAAGCATTTAAGGCGCTGACCTGTCAGTTCTCAGCCCGTGAAGGGTATGTCATGACAGCTTCACCACTCTGATATTTTTTGTGAGCCGTTTTGAACAAAATAAAAAAACATACAGTGCACACATACACACACGTAATCCCTAATACATTTTTGGGTGGTAAAACGACAGTGGATGTAGAAACTGGGAGTGTTAAGTTGAAGATTTTATGCAGGGTTTTTTTTTTATTTTTTTTGCTGGTGGTTCTGATCTTCAGAGAAGTGTCTGTGGGGTACTATTTTAAACAGGCTTCTCCCGTCTCTATCTGATCATGTGTTTTTACTCGGGGACGTGGGGGTTGAGCAGAGTGTGTCGAGACTCTTTGGAATCAAGGCCCCCTGTGTTGCCGCTGGATACGTTTCTCCCTATCAAGCAGCTAATTTTATGCAACCTTCATCATGTTTTTGGAACAGAGACAGTGAGAGATTATCTTTGGGTTGGTGCAGAAATATGAGGAGGAAATTGAGTGGAATCTCCTGCTGTGTGTAAAAGCAGTACTATGGGCTGTGTTTTACTACCTTGATACCACCACCCCTCACCATTCTATCCTACTACATGAGCTTGTGTGTATGTAAAATGTATGTATGTAAAATGTTTACACCATTGGTCTTAAAGTTGAATTATTCTGAGAAAGGTGGTCAGGTTATGTTGGGCCAGAATGTTACTCGTGTTGATTTCAAAAAGCACAATGCGGATACATAAATACACAACACAAAAATAATTCACTGTATAAGCTGGGATGGCCAATAAGAGACTAAAACACCATACACACCTTACAACCTTACATGGTCGACACACACATCATACAAATTAATTCTTTGTAGTTCAGTGATACCATAATATATGGTTCTGTGTGGTCTTGCCATTTACTCAGTTCTATCCATAGTGGAACCACTTTATTCTTGATTAACACACACAACCCTTCCTCCATGTTTGATCCATGTACAGTAGTGTTCTGAATAATAGTAGTGCTATGTGACTAAAAAAATTAATCCAGGTTTTGAGTTACATGGGAAACAAGGTACGAGTAGATTCAGTAGATTCTCACAAATCCAACAAGACCAAGCATTCATGATATGCACACTCTTAAGGCTATGAAATTGGGCTATTAGTAAAAAAGTAGAAAAGGGGACATTCACAATAATAGTAGCATCTGCTGTTGACGCTACAAACTCAAAACTGTTATGTTCAAACTGCTTTTTTAGCAATCCTGTGAATCACTAAACTAGTATTTAGTTGTATAACCACAGTTTTTCATGATTTCTTCACATCTGCGAGGCATTAATTTTGTTGGTTTGGAACCAAGATCTTGCTCATTTACTAGTGTTCCTGGGGTCATTGTCTTGTTGAAACACCCATTCCAAGGGCATGTCCTCCTTCCAAGTTTTGAAAAATTGTCCTTAAATGGCACTTATTAAAAAATGTATAACGTAAAAGAAAAGGAACCCAACTCTTCACACATTTACCATTCACCAACTTATAAATATTTTGAGCATAATTAATAATAATAACTCCAACAACACTGCACACAATAACATGGACCAGCTGTGATTTTAATCACTTATGCTGCAGCCAAACACACACACACACACATATATATATATATATATAGTGCGGTCAAGCTGCGGTCAACATCTGACGACCACCTCCTGATCGCCGATCGTATGGTCGAATGAGAATCAAACCTGTTTGATATACACTCAACAAAAATATAAATGCAACACTTTTGGTTTTGCTCCCATTTTGTATGAGATGAATTCAAAGATCTAAAACTTTTTCCACATAGACAATATCACCATTTCCCTCAAATATTGTTCACAAACCAGTCTAAATCTGTGATAGTGAGCACTTCTCCTTTGCTGAGATAATCCATCCCACCTCACAGGTGTGCCATATCAAGATGCTGATTAGCCACCATGATTAGTGCACAGGTGTGCCTTAGACTGTCCACAATAAAAGGCCACTCTGAAAGGTGCAGTTTTGTTTTATTGGGGGGATACCAGTCAGTATCTGGTGTGACCACCATTTGCCTCATGCAGTGCAACACATCTCCTTCGCATAGAGTTGATCAGGTTGTCAGTTGTGGCCTGTGGAATGTTGGTCCACTCCTCTTCAATGGCTGTGCGAAGTTGCTGGATATTGGCAGGAACTGGTATATGCTGTCGTATACGCCGGTCCAGAGCATCCCAAACATGTTCAATGGGTGACATGTCTGGTGAGTATGCCGGCCATGCAAGAACTGGGACATTTTCAGCTTCCAAGAATTGTGTACAGATCCTTGCAACATGGGGCCGTGCATTATCCTGCTGCAACATGAGGTGATGTTCTTGGATGGCACAACAATGGGCCTCAGGATCTCGTCACGGTATCTCTGTGCATTCAAAATGCCATCAATAAAATGCACCTGTGTTCTTCGTCCATAACAGATGCCTGCCCATACCATAACCCCACCGCCACCATGGGCCACTCAATCCACAACACTGACATCAGAAAACCGCTCACCCACACGACGCCACACACGCTGTCTGCCATCTGCCCTGAACAGTGTGAACCGGGATTCATCTGTGAAGAGAACACCTCTCCAACATGCCAAACGCCAGCGAATGTGAGCATTTGCCCACTCAAGTCGGTTACGACGACGAACTGGAGTCAGGTCGAGACCCCGATGAGGACGACGAGCATGCAGATGAGCTTTCCTGAGACGGTTTCTGACAGTTTGTGCAGAAATTCAGCATCTTGATATGGCACACCTGTGAGGTGGGATGGATTATCTCAACAAAGGAGAAGTCCTCACTATCACAGATTTAGACTGGTTTGTGAACAATATTTGAGGGAAATGGTGATATTGTGTATGTGAAAAAAGTTTTAGATCTTTGGGTTCATCTCATACAAAATGGGAGCAAAACCAAAAGTGTTGCGTTTATATTGAGTGTGTGTGTGTGTGTGTGTGTGTGTGTGTATATATATATATATATATATATATTATATATATATATATATATATATATATATTATATATATATATATATATATATAACAGTAAATTCAGCAATAAGACCAAATACTGGACACATATGTGAGCATTAGAAACCGTGTCGCCAACTGATAAAAGTAGAGGGTGTGTTGTTGTCTCAGTTGGACTCAGGTTTCAGGACTGGGAGCATGTGCTATTGAATTTGGTTGTGTGCTGGATGATAACCATCATGTAGACAACTGGCCCATATTCACCTCTCAAACATGGGTGTGTCCTTGTTTTTTCCAGCAGCTAGAATCCGCAACACTTAACCCTCTGGGGCTGACGCCGTCGTATCTGACGGTTGAGTACAAGTTTTACTAAGTTCTAAATAACTTTTTAATGATATGAGATAGAAACGTACTTTTTTGCTGAAAAGTTAACTCCACGGACTTTCGAGCCAGCCGTCCACCATCTTTGTAGTCCTCATATAAGCTGTGTGATGACGTGCACAATGTGAGTGTCCAATTGGAATTGGTTCACCGTCACATTGTTTTCCAATATCAAATCGTAAGGCAGAGCATTCTCACATGGTAGACCAAGGATCATTTGTAGAAACAATGTGTTACTCTTTGGCATGTGAATGCTGTCTGAATAGCCCACTGGCTGCTGGCTCCATGCATAAAAGGAGATCAGCGTAATAGGGCCTCATACAACCTCACGTGGTCGACCAAAGAGTGTCACTGAGAGAAATGATTTACTACTTGGCCAAGGAATATTGTTGAATAAGCCTCTCTCGCTCTCACTCGTAAAGTGCTGTTTATGCATTTGAATGAAAGGGGGGTGTTAACAGGGCCTCAAACTGTGAAGAAAGGTTGTGCAGGAACACATTCCAAAAGGGAGTCGAACTTCATAAAGACAAACAAAACACATAGACCATTTTGTATATATTGTTCAAAATGTGTATTTGTGTTTATTGTTAGAACCTTAATTTTGTAAATTGTTTTGTACAAGATCCCAAACTAACTTTATAAAGTGTCAAAATAGTTGTTTATTATAGTTTGCTGTGTATTTTGAATAAATGTGTGTGAAAATTATTTTCTGCTTTATTTTTTGGTTTTCTTATTTCTGATTATAAACCTTTATTACACGTATAAAACACCACTATAGCATATATACGTATTCTGAAAGTACAGGTTGTCCTGAAAAAAAGACACATACCACTTGATTGTGGGATGCAGCGTGAGCTTTTAACAGGAATAATAAAACATTTATGCCAGGTGAGTGAACTGTCCAGAAAATGCTCTTGGGCCCCAGAGGGTTAAGCACCTGGGCATGAATGAGTCACAGTACGTGCATCCACCACAATATCATCTTGGTAGCTAATTGTTATTTATGCAGACAGGCTGGAATCTAACTAGATTGACCAATAATATTGTGTGTCTTATTCATCATTGGAAAATGCTACACCAGCCCCTAGAATCAGTTATATTATTTGCTGTGGAACACCAGTGTCCACACATTGTCGGATATGCATGAATTCACAGAGAATACCTGCCTGCTTCAAATGGAAACGGCTCCAATAAGCTGCAGTGGTGTAAGACTAAATTTTCAAAATTACAACATGCAAAAATCAGAGTAAATGACCTCATCGTAAACCTTTACATCTGTTTTAAGAAAAATTTAATTGGGCTAGCATAGTCCCACCTGCTAACCCTGGACATTACATACATTAGAGAACTGCATTTCAAAGTGAAGCTCATTTACTCCATGCAGCCTCCACTGCTTTGACATTGTAATGTTTTTATTTCAAAGCTTGTTCAGGAAAATGTGTTATCTAACAACAAACCAGGTTGGAGGATCAAAAGTAGCAAATATCCAAAATGCAGGAAAAACCCAGGTGGGCAATACAGTATGCAGTATGTAATGCTGGACCCAGAAAAGGTGGCAACATGAGAATATCAGACAAGCAATTTGTCATTTGGCTGGTAACTGTTCAGAGGACTGCATAAATATGCAGCACAAAAGAACTTGATGTCTAGTCATCAAGTAAAATGTGTTTAATACATTTTGCTTGATGATTAGACATGATGTCAGCTGCCTGGGAGAGGGTGAAGTATCTGCATAATAGCTCTTGAAGAGCAGATGAAAAATAGGTGAATCTGAAGCCTCATTTAGGTATTGAACCCACAATGAAGGATGTTGAAGAGGATTTATTGTTCACTGTAATTTAATTTATGTAATTTAGCACCAAGGAGGAATAGTAAAAAACACAGGTTTGGGTCAGGCACACTTAATCTAACCAGAGTTAACATGGGAAAACATCACAATAAGACCACAACTAAAAAAACACAATTATATAACACAGAGGGGAAATTACCAGAAATACCTCACAATGGCTTGTAACATGTGAACAAAACACAAGACATGGAGCCAAAACATGATTAACACTCAGCACCCTAATGACATTCTCCTACCTCCTGGTCAACTTTTTGACCTATTTCTATTAATGAATATGTAGCAGATAAAAGTTAAAACAATATTTAATTAAATCTGAAATTTAATTAAACACCCCGAAAGGAGCACCACCTACCAGAAGCAGGAAAATAATTGTATGATTGATATTAATCAGTCTTTGATCTGAAAGCCATAATTTCTGGATAGGATTGATAAAATGTCTGTCTTCAACTGGACACAAGACCAAAGACTGGCGTAATATTTCCAAATTTGATTTACACATTTACAGGTGCAAACATGTGGCTGAAATTTTGAGAATATGATTAGTGATCCATAGTTTTATTACTGAGATGATATGTTGATGATGAGACATGAAAGCGAGGGGAAAGGGGAAAAAAAGGCACTAAATATCAAAATGAATAAGAATAAACCTGGTTGGAATTTTGCAGTGAATTTTGGGTTCACAAATTATAGTTATTATTAGTAAGAACATTACACAAAAGAAAGCCACTCTGCATCACTGACAGCAACAACCATTTGAAAACTTGAGGGTTCACTTACCTGGGTCTTTTGGCTTGGATGGAGTGAAAAGGTATGGTCCGGTCCGGTTTCCTGATCGGCCATTTGCTGGCCTCCTTTGATCGCCCTATGTCGAATTAAACCCACCAGATCTCTCAGATGACTGCAGGCATGCGGATTGCTTGGTTGGTTTCCCAGCAGGACCGAATGCGATAGTTCTGCAGTTCCGTCCATAGAAGTTTGGTCCACCAACCGACCCAGGATGAAGGTTATGGTGTTTGCTGTCAAAAATGCTCTGGCAGCTTTCAAAACTTGTCAATCAATTTAAAGTCTTTGTAAAAAAATTTGACAAAACATTCAAGGCTTGATAAAGAAAAGCGGTGGAGAAAAATTGAAGTAAACAAAAACACTTTTGGCATTGAACGGAAAAGGAAGCATTTGGAATTCACAGTTAATTTGAAAGACTCAGCTAGGAAGTTGTCTTCAAAATGTAGAGGACTTGATGGCCTTAAAATACTGGGAAAAATGAGTGATGTTCCAGACTATGGCTAACAGGAAAAACATGGGACTAAAACAAAGACTCAGTAAAACAAAAGCCATGAGCTACAGTAAGACTAAGTACCAAGAAGATGGAGGGTCAAGGATAGTTAAGAGCTGAAGAGAGAATTGAAGAGTCCATGGAAGAGAGGGAGCTTCTTTGTTCCGCTATTAAGAAAACTAAGAAAATTAAGAAAACTTTTGTTCTGTACAGATGTCATTTTGGCCTCATTTGCTACAAAATTATATCTTTACACAATGTACCAGACAGATATATGTCACACATTTAGAAAGCTGAGATTGTTCTGAACTTTTGGTATGCAACACATGGGCATTATACTAAAAGAAAGTACCTTAAAAGGTGTGGTAAAATCAAGAAAATACCCTTAGGGCTCTAAGGGTTAAATATAGACATGGACAGAGCCTTCTGACTACACTCTGCATTAATTTTGTCTGCATTTTTGTCCATTTTCCCAAAACCTGTATATTAATTAAACAGAACAACACAAGCAGAAATCATGGAGGTAGTGTAGGCAGTAGTTCAAAGGAGACACAGTTGTAAGCAAAAGGTCACTATGAAGACTTTTTAATAAAATTTGACAAGAATCTTGTAAATGTAATCTTGCCGTGAAGTACTTGATGTTGTCAGAATAATATTCAAGCCAGGCCAGCACGTGATGTTTCTGCTGTTTGATTTGCGTATACAGATTTATTTATGTATATGGAGAATAAATGATCCATAACTGTGTACTGTGAAAAGCAAGATCACTTTCAGAACCTTTCAAAAATGGGACACAGGGATTAAAGCAAGAGTGATAAAAAGGACTCTTGTTTGAAAGCTGCTAATTTTTCCCTGCAACTAACACGTCTGTGTCTCCATCTCAGCTTAGAAACACATTTTCCTCTGTGTTGCTTAACCCTATCTAGACCGGGCCTTTTTAGGATTCCTGGAGCCGGGGGGACTCTTTTGCTCCCCCCTCCCCCATAACTGGTGAACAGTATAGCATTTGACCACCAAATTTGCAGGAGATGATCTGCACATGAAACTTAATCATTAACGTCATTTTGGTATCATTATAATGTAATATGATATCATTGTGATGTCATAATGGGATTGTATTGCCCAAAATTTCATAATGTATTTTCTTACAAATAACTTCCTACAAATTTAAGTTTTGAATCTCAGTTTTACTGATTATGTGCCTTAGAGGACTTATGTGTTGACAACAATTTCTGCTGCAAATGGCAACTACAAAAAAATATCAAAATGACATCATAGATAGGGCAAAGTGGCTTCAATTTCTCATAACATGACAGTAAACTGTAAGTCCTTAATGACATGATATATTACTACCAAATTTGCAGGGCATGATGTACAAACACGTAATCCCTACAAATATATTGGTGTTATTATTACTAATTATGACATCATAATGATGTCATATGTTCTATTTCATTGACTAAAATGGTCATTATAGAATAACCTTATACAAAGTTATGTTAACATAATGGAATAAGTACGTTAAGTAGAAATGGAAAGTACATTGATGAAACTTAAATCTGTGATTTTGGGTCAGACATACCTGTCACAAAACCATTGCCATGGAAATGGCAAAGATGATGGACCTACCAAATTGTAGCCAACTAAATTTTAAGAAAAGCCACCAAGTTTCATAATCCTAGCATAAGCTTTTAAGAAATTATACAACGTGAAAGTTGGTGCAGACACTTTTAGTCCCTCCCCAGTCTAGATAGGGTTAAAGCACAACACATCTGCTTGGACCCCCTTGGGTCCACTCGGGTATTAAGGTGCGTTTACACATAACCAAGACGCGTTACGAATGTCATTTTTCTGTCATTCGTGACACATTCCTGACATTCTTAATGTGACTTAACGCATCTGAATAGGTTTCTTAATAGTGTGTGTTGGTGCGTGATATTCGTGGAGCATGTTTTTGCCTGTCAAAAAATCTTCCACGAATGTCACACACCACCCTCATTTCGTCTCACGTCGTGGAGGTCACAACTGAGCGTATTGATCTGTCTTGATGAGTATTGATCCTTAATAGAACGTGACAACATTCGTAGTGGTTCCTGTGATGGTTCTTGGAGCCCAAACTGTCACGCGTTATTACGAAGTGACACGGAAACTGTCAAGTTTTGACATGACTTGTAACGCGGCGTCATATTTCACTGCGCGCCACAACAAATCAGTTTTCTGTCACGTGCGCACAATTAAACTCGACTCCAAATGTCGTTCCACAGTTCCTGCGGAAGTTCCTGCGTCCTCCTCAGGACGCTCCTGCAGGTGTTCCACCTGCTGTTGTAACCGATGAGACGGAGAACGAGTCTGAGCAATCAGAGGAGCGAGAGGAGACTCACGTGCAGCCAGACATCTCTGCACCTCCTCCAGTCCGGTGGAGGAAGAAGCGCCCGCACAATTAAACCCTGCTGCACCGCATTCAGTTTGATTGCTGACACCATCATTTCAGTGCTCTTCAGCGCGCTCCTGCAGGTGTTCCACCTGCTGCATGTGCATAATGTTTGGGAAAATGCACGAGACGAGAGCCGCATGAAGCCACACATCTGGCTCTATCTTCCTCCTCTCTGCGCCACTCCATGGCACAGAGCCCAACTACGCATGCAGTTCAGTTCTTCTGAAAAACTGGAGCGATCTGAATTCGGTTGGATGAATATGGGTGTGTGTGTGTGTGGAGACAATTCACCTCGTTCACAACGTGACAGAACTTAACGATGCGCTGTTACGCGCAATAGCACGTAACAACGCGGAACACTATTCTTGACCGTGCGTAATGGTTCCTGATAATTCTCCAGCAACGCGTGCCATTAATCGTAACGGGTGGTAACAGGTTGCAGCAGTTCCTGAGGACACCTGATGCCTCTGCCCCGAATCATCACATTCGTGATCAGCGGCCAAGAATGTGTACTTCGTGGCATTCGTGACTTGTCGTCGTTATGTGTAAGCGCAGCATTACATTTACACTCAGGCATGCATATTTGTGTGTGTGTGTGTGTGTTTCTCCTTGATCTTCTTAAAAATGCTACACTCTTTCCTGTTTAATGTGCTTTCCACAACCATTTTTTATCTCAAAAATGCATGCTCTTTACTTTGGTGCTTTTGTAAACCTGTACTTTTTGTTTAAAAAAAACTGTCGTAATTTTTTTCCACAATGACCTTCATAGCATTTTGCTGACACAGTTGTGTGTTAGAGTGGCAAAATTTCTCGAGCTGAATCCCACAAGCATTTTATTCTTTTTATCCTTCCTTTTCCTCTTTATGCGCTTTCCCTCATTTCATCTCACTGGTGCAACAGCATGACACTGCAACACTGGCAGGTTTGTGGTAAGGCTTCAGGAATAGAAATGAGATGCATGGTGGCACTGTGTCAAAGAGCAGCAGATTGAACATTAGCTTGAATGTTCCAGCAAATGTTTGCAGATTTTTTTTATTCAAATTAGCTGAAAATTTTGGCTCTGGAGCCAAGAGTGCAGGGGGAGCTCTGCAGTGGACACCTGCTCAATTAACCCCACGATATGTTTAGGTGTGTTTGCATGATTAGATCAGTAGGTGCTGTTTACTTCACGATCTGAAAACATAGAACAAAATGAGCATTCAATCTGGTAGCCTTTAGCAACTTGTTACTTACTATGTGGAGTATTTCTGCTTATGTGTGCTTTCCACAAAGCAACATTTTCTTCTCATAGTCACATTTTTCCAGAGTGAATCTGAGGCAGAGCAGAGGAAGGGTGTGCTGCAGACTTCAGACAGGATTATTTATGGTGTGTGTGCTTGTCGTTCGTGTTTGACTTATTGCAGGGTCACAGGATGTGGGTGGATTTAGGTGGTACTTTATCACTCTTACCTCACCATTCTTAATCAAGTCACGTCCCACCCTGTCACTGTGCCGGGTCACCTCCAATATCTGCATCTGTATGTGTGTGTGTTTACGCCAGAAGTTACAGTATGTCTGTGCAAAACAGCACATGACTCTATTGACTTGGACCCCCCCCCCCCCACACACACACACACACACACACATACACACCCCCACTGCCTTTCTCCAGACACTAACAACACATGTAGACCAGCAATCGAACTCATGTACAAAATCACGGTGGCCCCCGCAGTTCTGTGTCTTGATGCGTCGATTGAAAGATAACTTAGTTTACTGCATCAATTTACAACCACTAACAGTGTTTCAGTATCACGTACCTGCTCATCTATCAGCAGTACACACAACCTGAGCCAGGTTGGGTCCAAGTGCAGTTCAATTCATCCACAGTAGGCTTGGATCCTGTTGCATCGTGTCTGTAAGGGTTTAAGCATGACTGGGGACCCCTTAGCAGAGAACAAAACAGTTTTGTAAGCTGAACAGCGCAGGCAGGGTTCAAAACACACAGGAAAAGCAGTCCACATAGTGAGAGTGTCCGTAAGGCAGTCAAATAACAGGAGTAGAGGGTCAGAGTGCAGTCAAAGTTCATACCAACAAAATAATCCAGATGGCTGCAAGCCAAACTCAGAATACACAGGAAGGCAGCGTGGGTTGTCAACAGGAAGCCAAACACAGGTAAACAATATGAGAAGGCAACCATGGGAGCAGGAGGGGAGATGAAAGGCTCAGTAGTGTGTGGAACAATCAACGTTGCACGTTTATGTGAACCAGAAACCTGAGTGTTTGTGAACAAGAAGAAAGCTGTGTAAAAAGTCTCTGACCAAGAGTGTCAAAATAAAAGCACCAGTGGAAATATGCAGAATGCGACAGTATCAGGTTTTAGGCCTGTGCATCAGAATATAAATGCATCTGTTGTGAAAGTGACGTGACACGGAACCACAACAGGGGGCGGTAATGAACGGACAATGGATAAGCCAAAAGTAACAATTTAATGTTGTGAATCGCACAACGACGTACAGACAATAACAATATGGTGGACTGTCAATCATACACCAGGTGATGTGTGGGCAGGCTCGATGATAGAAGACGCCTGGCGAGAGAAGAGCTGCGCCCCAGGTGGCCGCTGTCTTCAGCAGTCAGACCCGGTACTGCTGGCAGAAAACAGAGACAGTCCTGATGAGTGTGAGTTCGCACACTCAGTACTCCCACAGTCAGTGTTCAGTAAAGGAGGGAGAACCTCCACCTCCAATCACACACTCGTGCAGCTCCTGTTTAACCACTTATCTTGGTTTGGGGTGTGAGGCGAAGCCGTCGCTGATCACACCAAACGCCAATCCCACAGATAAGGACACACCACAGGAAAACGGCTACAAAAGAAGTTCAGGTTATCACTCAATGATTTGAGTCAGCAGAGAAAGTTACCTGAATGGTAGGTGATTTCTCGGCAGGGAGGTGGAGTTGCAGTCCGGCCTTTATGGTGGTGGTGATGAGTAGTGGATGAGTGACAGCTGGTACGGATGATGAGTGACAGCTGTCACTCCTGGTTGCTCCGACGCCCTCTCGTGCTTGAAGCCCGCACTTCAAGCAGGGCGCCATCTTGTGGTGGTGGGCCAGCAGTACCTCCTCTTCAGCGGCCCACACAACAGCATCATGTACTATTTATTTAATGCAAAGTTTCAAAATAAAGTGGTTCAGTGAAAATCTGAAAACCGTACCTGCATCACTGAGGCTTGTGATCATCTATGTCTGTTTGATTGATTGTTAGCAGGATTATGCTGAAAGTAATGACACAGTTTTGTTGAAACTTGGAAGATGGGTGGGGCATGGCACAAAGAAATTCTACTTAAATAAAGCCTAAGGCCTGGTTCACACGGCTGGATAATTAGGCCGATATCGGACCCGATCTTCCCCTTCCGACAATCTTAAGGACGCCCCGACAATCGTGATGACGCTAAAGATAATCTTATCAGATATTCCTGTCGTGTGTGGTGTGTTCAGAACGCTCTGATCTGCTTGGAAGGGCGTCAGGAACGCTCCGATTGCAAATCGGGGATATTCAACATGTTGGATTTTTTTTGGCCCGATACCGCAGCGTGTGTGGTGTCCTCCGACCACAAACGAGCATGCAGCCTGCTGAATGTGACGTGCAGCCAGTCAGAAAGCGAGGTGACGGACGTACGGAGCGGATAAAATCAAAATAAAATCAAAACAGCTGTTCTGACTTATCAGAAAGTCCGGTGGTCGCACTGTCTCCACTCCTTTAAAGAACGCCTTTTCTTTTTGTATTGTTTTTTCCCTCTGTTGTAAATAGTCCACAAAGTACCTCCGTTTGTTTACTCTGAAGTCATGTTTAATCTCGAGAGATTTTGCAAGATTTCCTGTCTGAGCTGTGAATGTCCGTGCATGAAATCTGTTCGTGTGTGGTGGTGTTGTTCTTACCGTGTGGCTGAACACCACACACTGTACGACCAAACCTGTTAGAGCTATGATTTTTTTTATCTTCACGTGTGTGGTCTCTCAGATTTTGGAAACCTACAGATAATTTTAAAATCCTGTCGTGTGAACCAGGCTTAAGTGTGAATATGAAATCTCTGCTGTGGATCTCTGGATCCACTTGCAGTGTTTGGTTCCATTTGAAGATGAATTTCTGTCAGCTGATTAAGTTAGCTCAGCTTCAATAAAGAAGACAAAAACAAATTTCATACTTGATAAATTTTCACAATTAAAGATATAATTTACAGGATTCCCACCCATCCTAGAAAGCCTTTAAAGTTTGAGAATTTAATAAATAAATAAATTCAAAGCATCCAAAGCCCTTGAATGTTTTTGAAAATAGACATCTGTCATTGTAAGTGCTTGTATTTATATATTTGTGAAAGACAGAAATTATGTCTATTTTGCTGTGTGAGTCTCTTGCATCAATGCTTTCTTGTTTATTACACCACAACAGAGTAACATTAGACTGTAACTATAATCTGGCAAATAATAGTGTTAAGATGATGGAGCCACAGCTGGAGCAACCTAACGATCACAGCCATGTATGAATTGACTCGAGCTCATAATCATTAATCAAGTGTAGAAGTTGTCATTTTGGCATCATATGGGCAATATTAAATAACAGCTTTTATCTGACTTTCTATGATTGGGAAAGAAGTCGCACCCTTGAAAAATATAAATACAGTTTTTTTAAAAAACAATTTCAGCAGTTGAAAAAGTCACATGACTGCTGTCACTTTTCTGCTCTCCCCTTTCTAAAAGTTCCTCAACCACACAGAGCTCTGTCACTCACAAGATCATAAAATAATATACATATACATATAGACTCATGGTGAGTCTATATGTATACCCCAAAATCAGAAAAGGTTGGAATGATACAGAAAATGCCAGACAGATGAACCAACAAAACACACACACACACACACACACACACACACACACACACACACACACACACACACACACACACACACACACACACACACACACACACACACACACACACACACCACACACACACACAAACGCAGTGACCCTTACACTCACTTTTTCTGTTTCATTTTTGACGGTAGACGGACATGACAAAGTATAAACAGGCTTATTTATAAGCATACCAAAATTAAAGAACATTACTTATATGCTCTAAAGCTGAAGGCACCATATACTCATGGCTATAATTCCTAAATATTTAATGCTGTATTTTTGCACAGCTTCTTGAATTAAAGCCAACAGTCCCCACGATAAGGTCATCCGGTTTGTTTCATTTCAAGTCCATTATAACAACAGAGAATGTCCCTGGATCAAGGCTGGTCATGTCCCATTCTACTTATACAGCTGGAGTCGCATGAGAAAAGCCAAACCAGCATTCCAAACCTCCTGTGGTGATGGCTTTAAGCAAAATGGATAGAAGCCCAGTGAAATCTAATTGAATTGTTTTTTTGTTTTGTTTTGTTTTGTTTAAGCAGAATTAGTCCGACATGCACAGAAACCTACTGTGATTTTGCAATGGGACAGTACTGTGTTCTTTTTACAGTATTAAACTTTTGTATTTTGCAGTAGACACACTGTAGAATGTAGAATAACAGTACAGTATGCTTGTAACACTGTAGAAAACAATGTGGTAACGCTATAGTATAAAGGTACTGTACAATAACAGCACAGTGATACTGTAGACAAACAGTACAGTACACTCGTAACACTATAGAATAACAGCACAGTACACTTGTAGCAGTATAGAATAACAGCACAGTAACAGTACAGAATAACAGTACAATAACAGCACAATAATACTGTAGAAAAACAGTACAGTACACTCGTAACACTATAGAATAACAGCACAGTACACTTGTAGCAGTATAGAAAAACAGCACAGTAACAGTATAGAATAACAGTACAATAACAGCACAGTAATACTGTAAAAAAAACAGTACAGTATACTGGTAACACTATAGAATAACACTACAGTACAACAACAGCACAGTAATACTGTAGAAAAACAGTACAGTATACTGGTAAACTATAGCATAACACTACAGTACAACAACAGCACAGTAATACTGTAGAAAAACAGTACAGTATACTGGTAAACTATAGAATAACACTACAGTACAACAACAGCACAGTAACACTGTAGAAAAACAGTACAGTACAATAATAGCACAGCAATACTGTAGAATAACAGTACATTACACTCATAACACTATGGAATAACAGCACAGTAACACTGTAGAAAAACAGTACAGTATACTCGTAACACTATAGAATAACAGCACAGTAGCACTATAGAATAACAGTACAACAGCACAGTAATACTGTAGAAAAACAGTACAGTATACTCGTAACACTATAGAATAACAGCACAGTACACTTGTAACAGTATAGAATAACAGCACAGTAACACTATAGAATAACACTACAGTACAACAGCACAGTAATACTGTAGAAAAACAGTACAGTACACTCGTAACACTATAGAATAACAGCACAGTACAGTTGTAACAGTATAGAATAACAGCACAGTAACAGTATAGAATAACAATACAATAACAGCACAGTAATACTGTAAAAAAACAGTACAGTATACTGGTAACACTATAGAATAACACTACAGTACAACAACAGCACAGTAATACTGTAGAAAAACAGTACAGTATACTGGTAAACTATAGCATAACACTACAGTACAACAACAGCACAGTAATACTGTAGAAAAACAGTACAGTATACTGGTAAACTATAGAATAACACCACAGTACAACAACAGCACAGTAACACTGTAGAAAAACAGTACAGTACAATAATAGCACAGCAGTACTGTAGAATAACAGTACATTACACTCATAACACTATGGAATAACAGCACAGTAACACTGTAGCATAACGGTACAATAACAGTACAGTAACACTGTAGAATACCAGTATCTTATTCGCAACTCAACCTGTCAGCAGGATACTGTGAATTAAAAAGGAAATTGGTCAGTCTTTGCGTGTGTGTGTGTGGGGGGGGGGCGTCATTGTAAAGCACTTTGAGCTTCTGATGGATGGACCAGTACTACAGCGATGCAATTCATTTACCATATGTGAGATTGGGTCCAAACTTTTGAACCCGTGAGTCTGCTCATGAAATTATGTGTGTAAAATGTATTTTTTTGCAGTCCTTTATATAAGTGGAAATACAGTCTTCAAAATAACCATTAATGCCCGACTGCTATTTAACGATTGTTTGCCGCAGAGTCTTCAGTAGATCCTGATTAGGACTTGGCTGGGTGACTGTGTGGAATCACCAGGAGCTGAGAGCATGTTTCCCCATGTGTTGTTGCAGTTGTGCCAGCAAGTGCATCCATTGTAAAACCTGTGCCAATTTCCAATGTGGATCTATACTGGATCTCCCGTGGCAACCCTGCAACAGCCGAAAGCAGGAAAAATGTCATGAATGTTAAAATTAAATCCAACCAGTCTTTTGTATTATACAAAGCCCTAGAAGTGTCAGCGCAAAATGTTTTGCATGTTGACAGAATATGCACTCATTTCACTACAGTGTGCACTCCTTTCACTAAATTGTGCTCTTATTTTTCTATATTGTGTGCACAATTTACTATGCTGGGTTCTCGTTTTACTATAGTGTGCATTTATTTTACTATAGTGCGCTCCCATTTTATTAAATTGTGCTGTCATTTTAATAAATAAAATGAACACACAATTTAGTAAAATAAGGGCACAATTTCTAAAACGAGTGAAGGATTAAGTATAATGAGAGCACAATTTAGTGAATACTAGAACATTGTGTGCACTATCTACTTAAAAATGGCCACAATTTGTAGAACTTGCACTCAATATTATCTTGACACATGTAAACATGAGCACTTTACAGTATATTTGCGATCTCGATCTACGAACCGCAGGTGACCCTGCTACAAAGAGTAGAAGTCTACCATAAACCGTCACCACCTAATGGTGAAAACTAAAAAGGCTTTAAATAACTGCCTACGTTTATCATCACTTACCAGTATAAACTGTAATGTGTATAACTCATAATGTGCTCACGTTTTATTGTTTTAAGGGCTCAGTTAAAGGAAAATGTGCTCACAAGTTATCGCGACCAGAAAAAAATATCAGTTTAAGTGATCTTTCTCAGGTTCCGTAGTAGTATTAATAATTAAATTAAATAAATAGAAATACACACCATCCTTGTGTGAAAAGTTAAAACCATAAGTTTAAATACAGCTAGGCTTTAAAAGCTTTCAAACACTATTTTCCCACACTGCACATAAATATTCTGTTTTAGCAAGCAGTGTATGTTTATGATGTCTAATACTTGCACAATAGTTTTATTTTAGCTTTTATATCAGATTTTAGTGAACATATACCAAGTTGAATGTCTCTTTTATCAGCATGGTAGATTCCAGGAGATTGATAGATGTACTTTTAAATCACTAATTGGCTTAATTATGTGCTACATTTGTCAACTGTGACCAGTCACACCGGGGTTTGTGAGCACACTGCCACAGCTGAGCACTGTGATAAGAATTTTCAGAGTTGCTCACTTGACCTGCCTGGGAAACAGTGGCAGGCAGCTGCACTTCAGTCAAGTGACAGTCCCATCGCAGTCAAATGAACTTCTCAAAAAATGGAAACACTGTAATAAACTTACTCCACATATTTCCGCACTTAAACCAAGCACACTAACCATTTGGCCACCACCCCCTATAGCTGGTCTCACTACTATCTTGTAAACTTTCCCCTTCACTCTTGCAGATATTCTTCAGTCACAAATCACTCCTGCCACTTATCTCCATCTACTCCACCCTGCCTGCACTCTTCACCTCTCTACCAAACTCTCCATGACTCTGGACAGTTGACTCCAAGTATTTAAACTAATCTACTTTCTCCACTTGTACTCCTTGTAACTGCACCATTCCACTGGGCTCCCTCTCATTCACACACATGTACTTCGTTTTGCTCCTACTGGCTTTCATTCCCTTGCTCTCCAGAGTGTATCTTCACATCTCCAGGCTAGACCCAACCTGCTCTCTATTCTCACTACATATCACAATGTCATCTGCAAATATCATAGTCCATGGAGACTCCTGTCTGATCTCATCCATCAACATATCCATCACCATTGTGAACAAGAAAAGACTGATCCTTGCTATACTCCCACCTCCACCTTGAATGAATCTGTCATTCCTACTGCGCAACTCACTGCTGTCACACTGTCCATGTACATGCACCACCCTCACATACTTCTCTGTCACTCCAGAGTTCCTCATATAACACCACAACTCTTCTCTTGGCACCCTGTCATAAGCTTTCTCAAAATCCACAAACACACAATGTAACTCCTTCTGACCTACTCTATACTTCTCCATCAGTATTCTCAGAGCAAACACTGCATCTGTAGGGCTCTTTCTCTGTATTAAATCATATTGCTGCTCACACATCTTAACCTGTTTTTTAAGCCTAGCTTCTACTACTCTTTCCCATAACTTCATGCTGTGGCTGATGAAGTTTATGCCTCTGTAATTACTGCAGCTCTGCACATCACCCTTGTTCTTAAAAATAGAAACCAGCACACTTTGTCTCCACTATTCAGGTATCCTCTCACTTTTCAAGGTCTTATTAAACTATCTGGTTAGAAACTCCACTGCCATCTCTCTTAGACATTTCTATGCCTCCACTGGAATGTCATCTGGACCAACTGCCTTTCCACTCATCCTCTTCATGGCTGCCCTCAATTCATCCTTATTAATCTCAAGCACTTCCTGATTTACTCTCCACATCATCCAGCCTTTTCTCTCATTTTCTTCATTCATCAGCTCCTCAAAATATTCCCTCCACCTTCTCAACACACTCTCCTCACTTGTCTGCACATTAACATCTGCATCTTTTACCACCCTAACCTGCTGCAAATTATGTCCATCTCGGTTCTGTTGTCTGGCGAATTGGTACAAGTCCTTTTCAAGTCTTTCCTTACTATTCAAGTTCTTGTACAGCTCACTATATGCCTTTTCCTTGGCTTTTGCCACTTTTCACCTTACGCTGCATCTCCTTGTACTCTTTGACTATCCCAATTCTTTTTCACCAAACTCTCCTCATTTTTTCCTGGACATCTTCCACCAAGTGTCCTTGTCTACCAAGTGTCCTTGTTTTCCTTCCGCTGTCCAGATGTCACACCCAGTACCTTCCTAGCTGTCTCCCTCACCACATTTGCAGTACTTTTCCAGTTGTCCAAAATGGCTTCACCTCATCCAGTGGCTCTCTCACCTGCTCATTGAATTTCAGACAACAGTCTTCCTCCTTCAGCTTCCACCATCTGATCCTTTGTTGAGCTCTCACTCTCTTCTTCACCTCTAAAGACTACAGACCACCATCCTGTGCTGTCTAACTGCACTTTCCCCTGCCACCACCTTACAGTCTTTAATTTATTTTAGCTTGCCTCTCCTACAATGAATATAGACCACCTGTGTGCACCTTCATCCACTCTTATATGTTACCCTGTGCTCCTCCCTTTTCTTAAAGTAGTTATTCACCACACCCATTTCCATCCTTTTTGCAAAATCAGCTACCATCTGCCCTTCCACATTCCTGTCCTTGATACCATATCTCCCCATTACTTCCTCATCGCTTGTGTTCCCTTCACCATCATGCCCATTGAAGTCCACTCTTATCACCACACTTTCATGCTTAGGCACACTCTCCACCATCTCATCTAACTCACTCCAGAAATCTTTCTCCTTCGTCTCGCAACCTACCTGTGGGGCATATACACTGATAATATTCATCATCACCCCTTCCAATTTCCAGCTTCACACTCATCATGCTGTCAGACACTTGCTTAACCCTGTGGGACTGACGCCATCGTATACGACGGCTGAGACCAAGTTTTACTAAATTATAAATAACTTTTTAATGATATGAGACAGAAACTTATTTTTTTTGCTGAAAAGTTAAATCCGTGGACTTTCAAGCCAGCCATCCACTATCTTTGTACTCCTCTTAGACGCTGTGTGATGACGTGCGCAATGTGAGTGTCCAATTGGAATTGGTTCACCATCACATGGTTTTCCAAAATCCAATCGTAGGGCAGGATTTACCTCACATGATAAACCAAAGATTGTTTTTAGGAGTGATGTGTTACTAGATGGCCCATTTGAATAGCCTCCTGGCTGCTGGCTCCAATGCGCCCTGTGCCATTATGCACAGTGATCAGTGAAAGTGAGCAGACGGAGATCCTCTGATGACAGTCTCACGTGCTCAAACAAAAAATGTGGGAGTATCAGGATTGCTCTACTGGTTTGCCTGTGAATGTTATTGGATAAGCCTGTGGCAAGCTCTCTCATGCCGGCATAAAGCAGTGTTTACCATATCAATGGAGCGAGGGGGAGGGGCCGCTCCTCAGAGTGTGAATGGGCCTCAAAGTGTGAAAGCTGCTTTCAGAGCAGGAGAGAACAAACACACAGTCAACTTTAAGCCCCGTTTACACATAGACGGTAAGAGCTCCCGGAAGCGTCCTGGAAGAGTTTTTTGCTGTCTTAAGGATCAAACGCCATTGTTAACGCCGGCACTAGGGGGTGTGGCTTAGTTCCGGCTTTACCGGAAATCATCGAAAAAGTTATTCAACATGTCGAATAATTCCGGAGCGCTCCCGGAGAATTCACGTGACGATGGAGACAACGCGAACAACGGTGTTTGATACTTTTTAATCACCATTTCATCCTGCCCCTTCCTGTAGTGCCGCAGTTTACACCGCCGTAATTGGCGGCCGGCGTTGTATCCCTGACCAACGGCGTGTAAAACCGCGATAGAGCCCACATCGGCATCCTCAAAGGCGTTTTAACCGGTGACAGAGGCAGACAAAATGGCAGCGCTAGCGGACAGTATGCCGTTCTAAACACCACCTCCCCGTTAACGGTGTTCCAAATGGCCGATAGGCGGCGGTCAGTATAAAAACGCTAGCGCGCTGCATGCAGGCCTCTCACTCGCGGCCAGCTCCAGATATTTTTGCAGAGAAGCTCCAGTATGCCTCCTAAAAGAAAATTGGCAGCGGCAAGGACTTACCAAGAGGTCTGGTTCAGAAGCAGAGGAGAGGCCTGTGGTGGAGACGAGCAACACATTGAGGAGGGGAAAAGGAAAGGAGAAGAAAAGGCTGAGGATGAGCTCCCTCCCCCTGCAGTGACAGCTGCTTCAGCCTATTATACTCTGGGGTCGGTGCCTATATGCAAAAGTTCCTGGAGTAACGCAGGATTTGCCTGGATAAATCCAGTGGTACACAGGGCATTTTTGGCGGCAGCAGAATACCGCCGTTCTCACGTGCGTCTTTACCTGCGATTGTAAAGGATAGAACTGGGTATTAACCTCCGTTGCCTGACGTGTGCCGGATGCTACGGCGTCAAAAGGCCGCTTTATTTGGCGGATTTAGCGGCGTTTTATCCACGTATTTGCGGCTAGTACGGCGCTCAAAACGCCAGCGAAATGCTCTGCCCCTTTCCACCGCGAAAAAAGCCAGACCTACCGCGAACTTCGGTCTACGTGCTACCCGCCGACAAAACCGTCTATGTGTAACCTGGGCTTTAGAAGTAAAAGTTTGTGATGTGACCTTTGTGTAATAGCAGACAGAAATTGCTTTGAGATGAAGACAAACAAAACGCATAGATCATTTTGTATATATTGTTCAAAATGTGCATTTGTGTTTATTGTTTGAACCTTTTTTTTACAGTCCTTCACACAAGACCTCAAATTACCTTTATAAAGTGTCAAAACAGTTGTTTATTATTGTTTGCTGTGTGTTTTGAATAAATGTGTGTGGAAAAATTATTTTCCGCTTTACTTTTTCCTTTCTTATTTCTTATTGTAAACCATTATTACACTTATAAAACCCTACTATAGCATATATATTCTGAAAGTACAGGTTGTCCTGAAAAAAGACATAAAACTTGATTGTGGGATGCAGGGAGAGCTGTTAACATCAATAATAAAACATTTGTGCAGGCGAGTGAACTGTCCAAAAAATGCCCTCAGACCCCAGAGGGTTAACTTCCAACATACTCTTAACATACTCTTCCTTTAAAATGACCCCAACACCATTACTCTTCCTATCCTCACCATGATACAACAGCTTGAACCCACCACCTATGCCCCTGCTCTTACTTCCCTTCCACTTGGTCTCTTGCACACACAATATGTCTACCTTTCTCTTGTCCACCATATCAGCCAGCTGTCTCCCTTTACCAGTCATACTGCCAGAATTCAAAGTTCAGACTCTCACTTCCACTTTTCTAGTTTTCCTCTCCTCCTAGTTTCTGTGGACACATTCTCCTCCTCTTCTTCTTCTTCTTCACCCATCAGTAGTCCAATTTCCACCAGCACCCTGTTGGACAACGGCACTGGAGGCGGTCATTGTTAACCCAGTCCTTGACCAATCTGGTATGGAAATTGGACTTGTATGGTTATTTTGGCTTGTTTTATGCCCTTCCTGATGGAACTCTACTCATTTGTCTGAGCTTGGGGCTGGCACTTAGAGTGTACTGTCTGTCCACCCCATGTGGCTGAGACTTGACAAACTTTAGGGCCCCTTCACACATTGTACGAATAACTACACATCAGGGCAAATCATGGAGAAATAGCTCATATGAGCGAACCACGAAAACAATGAGCCGACGGGCAGGCATGAACGATGCCGCTGCAAGGGTTTAGTGCATGCAGGAACACAGTGTGAGCAGCTGCGTGATGTGTAACCAAATCAAGCAGCTGCTGTGAAAAAAAATACATGCTGCGGCGGTTTCCTGCACGTGGGAACACAATGTGAGCAGCTGCGCGATGCTGTGAAAATAAAAAAATTTAAAATACATGCCACCCATGGGATTCGTACCTGCAGTTTACAAAAGCTCTGACTGCCAGCCAGAAACTTTACCACTGAGCTACCATCACTGTCCTGTAAAAGGTGTGGGGAAAATGCCTGATATCAAGAAAGGACATAGACGTATTAAAAAAACACATACACACCATATAAAAACACCACATTTCATTGAATTCCTCTTATTGAGCGGGCAATATGAGTATGATCTGTCTGTTGCTCTGTAGATGACCCATGGTCACAGACGTACAGTCATGAAATGACATGAATGGAGCAGGGCACTCTTATCATGTTCACATCTGCTGGCCCAGTGTGTCCAGTTGGCCCCACACGCGTGTCTTGTGGACGATGCGCCGCAGGACTGACACCACGTCATGTAGAACAGAGCTCATGTAGGTGACGTGACATTCAGATCGCCTGCTGCGTGTTATCTGATGGTTTGTTTCACCTGGGGTAGCCTGTATATGTGTGAGCTATGTGCTCCCTCACTACAGCTTGTCGCAACAGTGATATATGTTTTTATGTATGTCCACGTGAGGACAGCAAGCAGACACACGCGCGTCACAGTAGACAGTTGTTAGGTCATGTCCGTCCGTATGTGTTTTCCAGCTGGGATGTCCAGAACTACAGATCTCCACAGCTGCTCCTGTCGGCGGACACACCCCCTGCCAGTTCAGCGCACACACCAACGTGTCACTGTGTCTGTTATGTGAGCTGTCAGTGAGTCTATGGTCAACAGCTGACAGGCTCCTCCCTGTACTGTGTGCGCTCTGACCTACCTGTACGGCCCACATGTGATCATGTCTGTGCAGCATATATTATGCAAGTGTGCCCCCCTCCCCCCAGGCACACCACATGTGCAATACACATGCAGACCACATGTGTGTTGTTGCTTGCAAAGTCACACTCGTGGGAGCACTTTTCATATCCAGCTTCACAGTGATCGTCTGCTGACTGTTTTTGTGCTAATAGTGCAAATGGCCACACGTTTTCTAAGTACCACGCGAGCGGTGTTAGATGTTCGTGTGTGTCAGCTGGAATTTGGCCGACACCTGCCGCGAAAAGGATCAATGGGTCTCACAGGGCACACTGTCTTTCAGCTGCTGGTGTGTGCATATTGTTGTAGCAACAGTTGTACGAGGCCTTGGAGGCAGCTATGATTTTGCACGTATTGCATATGATTCCTGCTTCATGCATACTTCATGCGCAATTCAACCACATTCGTACTATGTGTGAAGGGTCCCTTAATGTTAATGCCCTGCCTCCTACCCTCCTTATTTATCCAGGCTTGGTTCCTGCACTCAGAATGTGGCCGAGTTTAATGAGGCATTCATCTTGATGTATGTAACTGTCGACCCACTATAAATTTAAGAGAGTAAAAAAATTAAATAAATCTATTTTGTAAAATAACTTTATATGGAAATACAGTAGATCTAACTGAGTTAACATGTATTTGGTAACACAACATGTGTGGAGTTGGGGAAAATTGAGTTTGAAAGGTTTCACCAAGGTGTGTGCAAACTAATGGCCTCAACTATATATCTTGACAGTATATATTTTCCATGAGACCCTCCATTCTGTCCTTGGATGGGTTGTGTGCACTGATGGTAGCCGCCCCGTCCCAGTCTTAACCTTAGGCTAAAGCCACGACTGATGGGATTCACACGCCTGCTCCCTGCTTCACTGCTCACAGATGATTTATGTTTGGAGAGGTATTTATTTACCTTAACCCATTGCTGCTTGGATCTGTGTTGCTCTGGGGTTTTTTAGGGTGTGTGTGGATGTGTCTATTCCTTGACTTTAATCTGGGTTTAAAGTAGTGTTTTGCATTTTATAACTTCACAGGGAGATTTGACTTTGTGTAATCTTACTAAGCAAGACTAAGTATGTTGCTGCTCTCCATTGCACTTGTCTTTAACTCACTACTGACTAGATATCATGCCAGTTGGGTATTAAATGTTTAATGCTAGTGGATGTAGAAGATTGCCTTCTACTTGTCCTAATTAAATATTTAGGGGTGTTTGAATGGTGCATTTGACATTGGTAGGTGCTGAGGGACCTTGTTCACAGCGCAGAATGTGGTAACATAACTGACGGCCCAGCTGTCTATTAAGTTGTGACTAGGGTACGGCAGGGACCCAGACAGAGTAAAACTGGTGGCAGACACAGAATGAGAGAGAAGTTATATTTAGCCGTGTCCTTCAACACACAGCCTTGTTTTCTCTCTACATAGCACACCATTGGCTCCCTGTGATTACTTTCCTTTGTACTTTTGAATATTGAGGACACTAGATGAGGATAAACCCTGCCTGGCATACAGACCTAATTCAAATGTCAGACAATGTGAGCCTTTGTTTTTTTGGTTTAACTCCATAGAGACTACAAACACTGCCAACTTGGGAACTCTACCAAATGAGGTGTATGTTATCCAAAAATAGTATTTCCAGCAACAAGTCAAAGTTCTCGGAAGGAAAAAGCTTGAGGTTATTTTATTTTATGTCTGGAAAATCCAACACAGCCCAAACACAGAGAGCTGGACTGATATCCGAAAATCACAGAGCTGCTCGAACACCCAAATGGTTGATCGATTTACCCGACATTTGGACTTAAACTAGGAAGGGGTAACAGGGAAAGTATTTAAAAATATTAATAGACTCAGTTTGCTAAACCATTATATGTACATTTTTATTCTGTTCATAAATGCTGACAGATGCAGTTACACAGAGAGAGATGTACACCTAATTAAATTAATGTGGAATTGATTGAGAAACATATTTAATCTAGCTGCTTAGAAATGAAGTTAATTTCTTTGAGTATCTCACTGAGTGCTAGTTATAATATCAAAGGTAGAAACCGTAATCACAGAGGTGTATGGAAATATGTTTTATACTTTATTCAAACAAATGTGTTTGGGAGAAAGTGTGTTGTTGCGTTTGGTATTTTAAATTGTCCATTACAGTTCTGGAACCTTTTGGCTGTCTCTGGAATATGTTTCTTGATGTTTTTTATAATTACTGCTTGCTATGTGCGCATTCATCACATTATACCTATTCTGCTGTCCTTGCAAGCTGTCATTTTGCACTTTTTCCAAAATTGATGTGAGACAATACTTGCCTGAACCACAGACAGATGTGGGTAATCCTGGCTCCTACCATATGTTTGTTCCATCCACCCACTAAACCAGGTGATTATAATTAGTTCATCTCTTGAGGCAGGTAGATGAGCTAATCAGTCAGATCACCTGTTTAGGTGCACAGGTAGAAACAATGCACAGTAGGACTTTTACTCATTGAAGCCAGGATGACCCACATCTGACCACAGATCAAAAGAGGAAGATGCACTTCTTCAAAGAACAATCAATGTGGGTAGTACTGTGTTACAGTTACGCTCATGAGTAAAAGGGAAAAAAAGTAGTTTTTTTAGGGAAACACGCAGTTTTCATACTTCTTTTTTTAAAGTTTGTCTACTCTTACTTGAGTAATTTTTTTAGCTTACATTTGCCATAATGCAGGGGTTGGCATTTTTGTGTCTTGAAAGGCCAAGGGTTTTACTTACTACTAATTATGTCAGCAGGGTTTTCATTGATGAACAAGTGTTTAAGGTGACAGGACAAGGTAAATCCACTTGCTGAGATGATTGGTTGCAGGGAAAACCTGCATTGCCTTGACCCTTGTTTTCCACCCCTGCCGTAATGCCTTTGCTCGGGGAGGGTCCACTAGTCCTAGGGTCTACTGGTCCTAACTTCTTTATATTATTTGATGGTGTATATTACAACCCCAAATTGATTTTAAAGGTCATAAATAAATGTAATACTTTCCAGTTTTGTTCAGTTTACAGAAATAAAACATGATTCTGTTGACATACACCATTAATCACCTTTAATTGTATTGTCTATAAATCTGTTGAATTGAAAATCAACAAATAATGGTAATTCATCATAATTAAATGGGTTTTTTAATTGTCGCATTTTTGTAACATTAGTTAGCCTACTTTAGTGTAACACATGTCCTACTATAAATGGACAAAACAACTTCAACATGCTCTCCTTAATACTAGGACCAGTGGAGCCTAAGACTAGTGGACCCTAGGACTAGTGGGACGTTCCCAGTCTGCTTCAAATCATGTGCCAAGGCATGGATGAAGCACTGCCTGTTTTTGGCGTATGATGTGGACACAGTGATGAAAGACCCAAAACAACAGGCAGGTTTCTGTGACAATCCCTGGCCACAGATTTTATTCCAATATGTACGATTATTAATTTTAAATTTTTTTTTAGTTACAGAGTGAAGGGCTCGCTGCAGACTGTAACCTCTGCTTTAAAAAACAAAAAAACAAGCAAACCAAAAAAAAACCCTAATCGTCCAAACTCCACAAGCACGTTGAAGGCTCAGTCAAAGGGTTATGTGAAAGCGTGCTTATTTTCTGTATTACAAAATGCTAAGAAATGTCAAGACAGCTTACTTGCTGAGTATCATTGGTGTTATTTATGATTGTGGTTACTTAAAATCCTTTTCACTATTATTTTCATTTTAATTGCATATGCCTTGTGAAGTTGGCTCATACTGTGCGCACCATTAGTCCTGCTGAACCCAATTGCAATTAAAATGGAGATACATCTGCACAGTGCAAGTGCAGGTGTGTGCGATGTTTGTCTGCAGTTTTAAGAAAGTCTGTACCTCTGCAGTGCAGCAAAGTTTGGCCAATGACGCATGTGCATTGATGAAAAAAGTAACATGTACATTGAGTAATTTATTAACTCTGTATGTTTTTCAGATAAGACTCTTCACTGTTACTTGAGACTTTTTTTATGGTAGTAGTTTTGCTTCATTACTATGAACAGCGACAGACTGTGTGTGAATGTGGCAGAAATGAAAATTCTCAGATGGATGTGTGGAGTTAGAATTGGACTGAATTCAGAACTAAAAAAAAACTTTTTTCATGTTGTCATTATGAGGTACTGGGCCTCATGTATCAACGTTGCGCACTTGTGGCGTAAATTTACGGTGTAAATTTGAAGTACACCAAAGTTGCCGTGACATGTATCAAGCAGTGCGCACCTGACTAGTTCCAGCGTACGCCTGACGTGACCTTGTTAAATGCGGCGGGTGAAAACAATCGTAATTATAATGAACACGCCCATAAATATTCAGATTCCACTTCAGACACACCCTCATTTTATGACATGGAAGCCAGGAAGACGGCAAAGAAAAAGAACTCCACCAATCACGACGTGTGCCAATAGAGCATCAAAAGCGGCAGTCGTATCAGTTGTTTTGTAGTATAATCAAAAAAGTGTTACAGTGGTCCCTTGTTTATCACGGGAGTTACGTTCTAAAAATAGCCCGCAAAAACCGAAGTCCGCGAAGTAGTCAGCATTATTTTTTTACAATTATTATAGACGTTTTAAAGCTATAAAACCCCTGTAAAACCACTTTATACACTTTTCTCTCATGTGTAAACACTCAAAGTTCAAACCTTTGTAGAGAAATAAGACCAACCTGTTTTCAGGCCCAAACATTTGTTTGAGAAATAAAAATAGAACGTTTTCCTATAAATAATTATGATGGCTTTTAGAACTAACAAATTTAATTTTAACGATCAAACTACGAGGTTGGACACATAAGAAATTATTAATAGTGACTGACCAGTATTTCACAGTTCCTCTGATCGCGCCTCTTCGACCTGACACCGCGCCTTTTTCCACTGAGTCAAACCTCGCTGCAGGTGTCTTTTTCCGAGTGAAGAACACAGTTATGGGTAGTTGTTGGCGCTCTTTTTTCTTCTGGGCGAGAAGGTTCTTATAAACAGACACGCAGACCACAATGCACTGTAAAAAAAAAGCATACAAAATTGGACAAAAAAATCCGCGAAACTGCAAGGTGAGCCGCGTTATAGCGAGGGACCACTGTATTCTCTTTTAACATGTCAATAATTCTTGACATGTGGATATTTGCTAGCTCAATTAATAAGACACGCCTAATTTTTCAGATTTCTTTATTTTTAAAATGTATTTCTTTATTTATTTTATTGTAACAAACGAATAGAGAAGACAAAACCTAATTGCAGCACGGGTGAAGGGAATGACAACACTACAGTTGTAATTATCAATTCCATTGTCTAAAACGATCACACCACATAAAGTTAAGCTCAGCGCTGCTCTGGCTCCAGGCTCGAAGTCTGGAGAAAAAGGCGAGCAGCGCTTTCTTTGCGATCAGCGCTGTGGCCACGGATCGTGCTCGAGACCAATAATCCTGCAAAAGCGGGATTTGTATTAATTATTATGTAGTATAATCAAGAAAGTGTTATTTATTTAACATATGCATTGATTTGTATGATGGCACTGTTTACCATGTTGATCATTTTCATCTTTATGTGGATTCCAGTGCTGGTTCATTTTGGTGTATAATTTACACCACCTCTCGACCTGGTGTATATTTTCAGCGCACCGTACGCCAACGACCACATTGATAAATGCCAAGTAGCGCAGCCATTTTGGCGTACACCTCATATACGCTCAAATATCGCCGTACGCAACGTTGATACATGAGGCCCATTGTGAGTAGAATGATGGGGGAAAAATGAGTTTGGGATAAGACTGTAACATAACAAAATGTGGACAAAGAGAAGCTCTGTGCATACTTTCTGGAAGCACTGTAGCTCCTCATCCTCATCCACAGCTAGCCATCCTCCTTGTTGCAGTTGTGGCTGTCCCGTAAAGTGCAAACAAGTTGAATGCTGAGCAGTATAAAAGTTATTCCCTTTCTTTAGTCAAGAGCGTATGCTGGTTATTCCCTGTCTGTTCAAAAGTGTGGTCTCCATTTGAAAGCATGACTTAATAATGAATTTTGTTCTGTAAGACCTGTCAGATCATCTTTTTCTTGCTTTATGCCGGTTGGCAGCCAGCAAAATTTTGTATTGTTGTCACCTTATGCCCTGGAGCATGGATCAGACAATACCTTATTCAGATCAGAACACAGGATCAGCTTGTTACGCATGTAGAAGGTCTAATCTTGTGGCTGTAGATGATAATGCAATATTTTTTGACATATGTGCTGCATTTCTACAGCGCTGTCATTCTCAAAGTGTTTTACAGTGATGCCTCACGTTCAACCATTGACACACAGTGGTGGGCACAGTTCCGCTAATCCGCTAACCACCAATTATCGAAGATAATGTTTTCATTATCGGATTAGCTTTTCAGATAACTTTGAAAACCGTCATTGGACTAATTATCTTCCGATACGTTTTGGTCCAATAATTTTTAGACCATATTTTTGCAGATGTGGTAAACAAAGCTGAATAGTTACAACATCTATGAAATCTAAAATCAGTTAAGTACCTACCTGTTAAATGTTTTATAGTAGATGTGCAGTTCTATCCTCCGTAAACAGAGGAGAGCTGTTCAAGAAGAAACCGCTCTATCCTCTGCAAGCAAAGGAGAACTGGTCAAAAAAAAGAAAAAAAAAAAGGCTCATTTCTTTTGACCCCATACTGATACGTTGGCAATATTACCCAAGTCATCCAGACAGGCCTCTACTGGTGGTTGGCTCTCACTGCGGTATTGTATCACTTCCTGTTCCGGAGCACAGCGGTGTTTTTCTGTATCTGTTAGCTGTTTAATCTGCGCAGTTAGATTGATCTAGTTATCTAGATTACGATTTGTTTCCCAGTGTAATCTTTACGTGCCTTAACTAAAGCACTCCTTCTGCTGAATCACCTCTAAATTATTTACACATTATTCACTTTGCGTGTTTTTAGGAATCCGCTAGCTTAGCGTAGCTACTAGCTCTTAGCCGATTTAGCATGGCGGCTTCTCCTGTCTCTCCCGCACTTTTCTGCTCTGGGTGTGAAATGTTTAGTTATTCCTCAGCCTCCTTTAGCAGTAATGGTACTTGTAATAAGTGTAGCTTATTCGTAGCTTTGGAGGCCAGGCTGGGCGAATTGGAGACTCGGCTCCGCACCGTGGAAAATTCTACAGCTAGCCAGGCCCCTGTAGTCGGTGCGGACCAAGGTAGCTTAGCCGCCGTTAGTTCCCCCCTGGCAGATCCCGAGCAGCCGGGAAAGCAGGCTGACTGGGTGACTGTGAGGAGGAAGCGTAGCCCTAAACAGAAGCCCCGTGTACACCGCCAACCCGTTCACATTTCTAACCGTTTTTCCCCACTCGACGACACACCCGCCGAGGATCAAACTCTGGTTATTGGCGACTCTGTTTTGAGAAATGTGAAGTTAGCGACACCAGCAACCATAGTCAATTGTCTTCCGGGGGCCAGAGCAGGCGACATTGAAGGAAATTTGAAACTGCTGGCTAAGGCTAAGCGTAAATTTGGTAAGATTGTAATTCACGTCGGCAGTAATGACACCCGGTTACGCCAATCGGAGGTCACTAAATTAACATTAAATCGGTGTGTAACTTTGCAAAAACAATGTCGGACTCTGTAGTTTTCTCTGGGCCCCTCCCCAATCGGACCGGGAGTGACATGTTTAGCCGCATGTTCTCCTTGAATTGCTGGCTGTCTGAGTGGTGTCCAAAAAATGAGGTGGGCTTCATAGATAATTGGCAAAGCTTCTGGGGAAAACCTGGTCTTGTTAGGAGAGACGGCATCCATCCCACTTTGGATGGAGCAGCTCTCATTTCTAGAAATCTGGCCAATTTTCTTAAATCCTCCAAACCGTGACTATCCAGGGTTGGGACCAGGAAGCAGAGTTGTAGTCTTACACACCTCTCTGCAGCTTCTCTCCCCCTGCCATCCCCTCATTACCCCATCCCCGTAGAGACGGTGCCTGCTCCCAGACTACCAATAACCAGCAAAAATCTATTTAAGCATAAAAATTCAAAAAGAAAAAACAATATAGCACCTTCAACTGCACCACAGACTAAAACAGTTAAATGTGGTCTATTAAACATTAGGTCTCTCTCTTCTAAGTCCCTGTTGGTAAATGATATAATAATTGATCAACATATTGATTTATTCTGCCTAACAGAAACCTGGTTACAGCAGGATGAATATGTTAGTTTAAATGAGTCAACACCCCCGAGTCACACTAACTGTCAGAATGCTCGTAGCACGGGCCGGGGCGGTGGATTAGCAGCAATCTTCCATTCCAGCTTATTAATTAATCAAAAACCCAGACAGAGCTTTAATTCATTTGAAAGCTTGTCTCTTAGTCTTGTCCATCCAAATTGGAAGTCCCAAAAACCAGTTTTATTTGTTATTATCTATCGTCCACCTGGTCGTTACTGTGAGTTTCTCTGTGAATTTTCAGACCTTTTGTCTGACTTAGTGCTTAGCTCAGATAAGATAATTATAGTGGGCGATTTTAACATCCACACAGATGCTGAGAATGACAGCCTCAACACTGCATTTAATCTATTATTAGACTCTATTGGCTTTGCTCAAAAAGTAAATGAGTCCACCCACCACTTTAATCATATCTTAGATCTTGTTCTGACTTATGGTATGGAAATAGAAGACTTAACAGTATTCCCTGAAAACTCCCTTCTGTCTGATCATTTCTTAATAACATTTACATTTACTCTGATGGACTACCCAGCAGTAGGGAATAAGTTTCATTACACTAGAAGTCTTTCAGAAAGCGCTGTAACTAGGTTTAAGGATATGATTCCTTCTTTATGTTCTCTAATGCCATATAACAACACAGTGCAGAGTAGCTACCTAAACTCTGTAAGGGAGATAGAGTATCTCGTCAATAGTTTTACATCCTCATTGAAGACAACTTTGGATGCTGTAGCTCCTCTGAAAAAGAGAGCTTTAAATCAGAAGTGTCTGACTCCGTGGTATAACTCTCAAACTCGTAGCTTAAAGCACATAACCCGTAAGTTGGAGAGGAAATGGCGTCTCACTAATTTAGAAGATCTTCATTTAGCCTGGAAAAAGAGTCTGTTGCTCTATAAAAAAAGCCCTCCGTAAAGCTAGGACATCTTTCTACTCATCACTAATTGAAGAAAATAAGAACAACCCCAGGTTTCTTTTCAGCACTGTAGCCAGGCTGACAAAGAGTCAGAGCTCTATTGAGCTGAGTATTCCATTAACTTTAACTAGTAATGACTTCATGACTTTCTTTGCTAACAAAATTTTAACTATTAGAGAAAAAATTACTCATAACCATCCCAAAGACGTATCGTTATCTTTGGCTGCTTTCAGTGATGCCGGTATTTGGTTAGACTCTTTTCATTAGTTACTTCATCCAAACCATCAACATGTTTATTAGACCCCATTCCTACCAGGCTGCTCAAGGAAGCCCTACCATTATTTAATGCTTCGATCTTAAATATGATTAATCTATCTTTGTTAGTTGGCTATGTACCACAGGCTTTTAAGGTGGCAGTAATTAAACCATTACTTAAAAAGCCATCACTTGACCCAGCTATCTTAGCTAATTATAGGCCAATCTCCAACCTTCCTTTTCTCTCAAAAATTCTTGAAAGGGTAGTTGTAAAACAGCTAACTGATCATCTGCAGAGGAATGGTCTATTTGAAGAGTTTCAGTCAGGTTTTAGAATTCATCATAGTACAGAAACAGCATTAGTGAAGGTTACAAATGATCTTCTTATGGCCTCGGACAGTGGACTCATCTCTGTGCTTGTTCTGTTAGACCTCAGTGCTGCTTTTGATACTGTTGACCATAAAATTTTATTACAGAGATTAGAGCATGCCATAGGTATTAAAGGCACTGCGCTGCGGTGGTTTGAATCATATTTGTCTAATAGATTACAATTTGTTCATGTAAATGGGGAATCTTCTTCACAGACTAAAGTTAATTATGGAGTTCCACAAGGTTCTGTGCTAGGACCAATTTTATTCACTTTATATATGCTTCCCTTAGGCAGTATTATTTGACGGTATTGCTTAAATTTTCATTGTTACGCAGATGATACCCAGCTTTATCTATCCATGAAGCCAGAGGACACACACCAATTAGCTAAACTGCAGGATTGTCTTACAGACATAAAGACATGGATGACCTCTAATTTCCTGCTTTTAAACTCAGATAAAACTGAAGTTATTGTACTTGGCCCCACAAATCTTAGAAACATGGTGTCTAACCAGATCCTTACTCTGGATGGCATTACCCTGACCTCTAGTAATACTGTGAGAAATCTTGGAGTCATTTTTGATCAGGATATGTCATTCAAAGCGCATATTAAACAAATATGTAGGACTGCTTTTTTGCATTTACGCAATATCTCTAAAATCAGAAAGGTCTTGTCTCAGAGTGATGCTGAAAAACTAATTCATGCATTTATTTCCTCTAGGCTGGACTATTGTAATTCATTATTATCAGGTTGTCCTAAAAGTTCCCTAAAAAGCCTTCAGTTAATTCAAAATGCTGCAGCTAGAGTACTGACGGGGACTAGAAGTAGAGAGCATATCTCACCCATATTGGCCTCTCTTCATTGGCTTCCTGTTAATTCTAGAATAGAATTTAAAATTCTTCTTCTTACTTATAAGGTTTTGAATAATCAGGTCCCATCTTATCTTAGGGACCTCGTAGTACCATATCACCCCAATAGAGCGCTTCGCTCTCAGACTGCAGGCTTACTTGTAGTTCCTAGGGTTTGTAAGAGTAGAATGGGAGGCAGAGCCTTCAGCTTTCAGGCTCCTCTCCTGTGGAACCAGCTCCCAATTCAGATCAGGGAGACAGACACCCTCTCTACTTTTAAGATTAGGCTTAAAACTTTCCTTTTTGCTAAAGCTTATAGTTAGGGCTGGATCAGGTGACCCTGAACCATCCCTTAGTTATGCTGCTATAGACGTAGACTGCTGGGGGGTTCCCATGATGCACTGTTTCTTTCTCTTTTTGCTCTGTATGCACCACTCTGCATTTAATCATTAGTGATCGATCTCTGCTCCCCTCCACAGCATGTCTTTTTCCTGGTTCTCTCCCTCAGCCCCAACCAGTCCCAGCAGAAGACTGCCCCTCCCTGAGCCTGGTTCTGCTGGAGGTTTCTTCCTGTTAAAAGGGAGTTTTTCCTTCCCACTGTAGCCAAGTGCTTGCTCACAGGGGGTCGTTTTGACCGTTGGGGTTTTACATAATTATTGTATGGCCTTGCCTTACAATATAAAGCGCCTTGGGGCAACTGTTTGTTGTGATTTGGCGCTATATAAAAAAATTGATTGATTGATTGATTGATTGATCCAGAGGCATACAATTTTAACTTATGGTTAAAATTTTAACCAAACTAATTTTGGACAAGTTATTTAAAATAACGTCATGTCTGAAGTTTTATAAAGTGAAAATATCAGATATATGGTATAGTTTTAAAGTAATGCACTAATTTTGAAGGTTTTAGTGTGGACATGCTATGCCCACGTGCATTATGGGTACCTCAGTACATTCACGACAGAAAAAATGCATTTGAGATGCTCTGATCAGGCTCCACACGGAAACAGCATTAAACTCTTTGTATATTATGCCTAAAACTCTTGTGAATATATTCTCTGGGTTTATAGACGTTGTTATTGTGTTTGTTTTATGTAAAAATGCCAGAAGCAGCTCAGGTTGCTCCCCCATTATTTTCAGTTGGAATTATTGCAATCGATTCATGTTTGCTATTAGAGTCCTGCTTATGTCAAACACTGTCTGTCGTCTTTGTTCCAGAGTAATATATATAAAATGTCTGAAATTCAGTTTGCATTTATTAAATTCCACACATCTTAAACGTAGCAGACGCGGATTATCTGGAATTTTGTTTTGGCAAGTTTTCACGATCTCTACTGCTACCTACTGGCCAGTAGTGTTCATGGCAGTATTCGCCCTAGTACTGAGTGTCCAGTAGTTGGCAGTGTTCTGTTTATTTTGACACTGGTTATATCAGACGGTTATCTAATTACAACTTGGCTTTTTTTATTTTTTGAAAATGCCTTTTTTTTTTTACAAATAAAAAATGGCATATTTTACAAAAGCACATTTATCTGTAAACACCAACACACGACACACCTCACATTAACGTGTCGGTTTACACAGAATGAATGCATCAACCAATCAGTGTTAGCGGAGGCACATTTTACCCATTATCCTTTGCCATCTGTCTGTGTTTGTTACAAAACTTCAGAATTAGTACATTATTCAACATTAAACGATATATGTTCTATTTTAACTTTGTACAAATGACAGAATTGACATTAATGGAGTTACTCTATCAGTATTATATTTTTATTTTTTATTTATAAACGAAACTATAAGTCAGCACTGCTTTATTTTCCAAGACCTCTGCCTCACGGCAACACTGTTATTGAGTAGAGAGTTGGGCTTCGTTGCTTCTCTCTACTGCTTCACTGCTGAAAGCTATGTAGTAAACAGGAGCTTCCAGCAGCCAGCAGGACGCACAAAGACAGAAGTGCTGACTCATTGTTTGGGTCTGTGGTTGCTGTGGGTCTGTGGTTTGATGCTACCAGAAGCGATTGTGGTGTTAAAACTCAAAATCAGCTTGTTAGTAGTTGCAAGTGTACCGGAGACAATACTGGAAGTTATCGGTTATCTGTAGCTTCCGATAAATTTTTGGGTGGTTGATCAGTTTAGCTTTATAAAAGATAACTTTTCAGTTAGCTGATTATCTGTTATCGAAGCTAATTTTTTGGTTAGCTGTGTCCACCACTGCACATAATCACACACCGATGTCAGGGTGCTGCCATTCAGTGTACTCAACTGCACACGGAGAGCAACATGGGGATTATGGATGTTGCCCAAGGGTTCTTAGTGATTTTCTTGTCTGACAGGGATTTGCATGAAAGTGTAAAGGTGAGCTTGTGACCAGCTTGACCATCACCTGCCCACCTCCTTCCCCCAAAAAATCACTTAAACATTTAAGTCCCAGGAGCCGGCCAAATGAGAAAAATATCAGTGACTTACAGTCTTTAAAGTAAACTTGTTTGTGACAGAGCAACCATGATGTCTTTTAGAGAGTCTGAAAAGAAACAATGTGCAGTGTAGTTCCATTTTATGACAGTTGTAATTGTGAAAATACTACATTAGTATCGTACTCCATAAAACATGGTATCAGGATCTTTGTAAGATGTACACATAGGCTTTACACGGTATTGTAATTACACAGGAGCAGTTGGATGTCAGAAGCATATCTAGCTGTACCTTTGGGATCAACTCAGAACACCATATTGCAGTTCTGGTTCACAGTGGCTGCGTTGTTATACGAAACTCAGTGTTGACAAGCACTCAGAGTCTCTTTCTGCAGAGACATGATGCATTCTTCTGAAGTTGTGTTACACTGAATACTCTGGCATATAGTACAACACAGGCATTTGGGGACTCTCCAGCAGTATTTCGCCCTAAACAACCGCAGTCTGCAACTGGGGAGATAAAGAAAAGAGAGGCAAACTTGGCCCAGCTGGAGAGCATTCCCTCTGGTCAACGGAGGAAGACGAAAGTAAGAGAAAAGCATGCCTGCCTGGGTCTGTACGGATTGTTGGGCTACCCACAAAGAGATACGAGGGACTGATCAGAAGACATCAAAGCCTTCTTAGGGACAGCCTGAAGGCAGAGAAGCCCTGTACTCTACTGCCACATGTACTTCTGCAAAGACTTGCAGGATGAAAGTAGACTCACTGCCTGAATTCAGTAATGTCTCATGATGGAGCTGATTGGATCATACCTTGGCATATGTTCTAACCATCTTTAATCTCTAATCCACATTAGCTCATTCACGTGTGGTCAGCCAATCAAGAGCTGACAGACACCTGACTTAGTCAGTCAGCTGTGGTGGAGCAGGTAGCAACAAAAAATGCCCTTGAGTACCGGTGTCGCAGACCAAACGGTCCCCCCTAAAAATTGGTCTGCCCTGCCTCCAATGCACACGCGTCATTACAGACCGCAGCAGCTTGTCTGAGACAGACTCTCTTCACCCAAAGCGATCAAAGGGAATAATGAATTAACCATCAGATGACAAAGTAACAAGGCCGTTTTAAGTAGAAGCAAGGTGATAATCAGTGAGTCACTAGTGAAACTTTGAAATGACGGAGACGCAGTAGCTAGCAGCTCATGCTGCTGCAGCACTCTGATCGCTTACTTCTTCTTTTATTATGAAATAATGCTGAATTTATGTGAAAATGATTGTTGTACAAATGCTTCAGATATCTGTTGCTGAGATAGATAATGACTGGAGTGGAGCAGAAACAAGGTGATAATCGGCAAAATGCTGGTGATGCTCAGAAATTATCCATGCGCAGTGAAGGCAGGGCGGACCAATTTTTATGGGGGGGCCATTCGGTCTGCGACACCGGGCGTAGGATCAGCTGGCTCAGATATTACATCAGAGGATACCTGTAGTTTAAACAGTAGAGTAACAGAAAGGATTGCCTTATTTTATACTAAATGCAGCCCTTGTTTCAATGACAAAAGGTACAAAACGCATCCTAAAACTCCTAAAGCTTTGCAGCAGCAGCAGCCCTGTGTCTTAATTTAGCAGATGCCAATAGTGGCCATATTTTTGATTTTTACCAGGTGTGTGTTGAACTGCATTTGTGTTACTTCTGTGCATGCACACAAGCTGAGACTGACAATGAAAAATGGATCACAATAATGAGAAAA